>NC_081435.1:2555152-2742017 GCF_949786415.1 Peromyscus eremicus
CCCTTTGTGGAGAAAGAGGGGCGGGCAGCTGCCCCATGCCTTAATACCTGAAGACCCTGGGCCGGGTGGTCGCCAAGAGGACCTGTTGGTCACTGCTGGCTCCAGTCTTCACTGAGGGTCCTACTGTGCCTGGAGGGGAGAAGGTTAAACAGAGTCTCAGTCATCAGGCATAGATGTGTTGGAACAATGACAGACGCTCACAGAACCTCTCAAAGCAAGACTACCTGGTGCCTCCTCGAAAGCTCATTGACGGGCAAGTGGAACTGAGCCACCAGAGTGACTGACTCCCATGCTGAGCTTGAAAGCTGAAGGCAGACTTGGCTGCCATGACTTCTCACCTGCACAGTGCCGGTAGGAAAGACGAGACTTTGCTGCCTCTTGGTCCTTGCAGCCCTCGAGACCCATGAGCACGTGTTGGGAGTCCTACGCTGGCTGGCTTTGAATGTCCACCAGCTACCCAGTGTAGCTGCCACATGCCCTGAAAGTGTCACTTCCTGGGACTGCTTGTGAAGGGATCAAGAAATGCTCTCTGCTGCCGTCTCCTGTGAGAGGAACTTTCAAAGTGATTGTAAAGGACTCAAGATGGGAGACGATAAAGAACGAAGCTGTTGGCTTCTGTGAATTTCTGGCGGATTTCAGCACCTTTTATCAGCCTTTAAAAAGAAGCTGTCAGAACAGGAGCTGAGATGACATTGTGGTCTTCCCTTTTTTGGAGGGGAAGGGGCAGCATGGGTCAGAAGGACACGGAGACCTGGCTTGTGATCGCTTCACCCTAACCCCTCAGACTACAGTTTGGGAAAATGAGTTAGAGGAAATGGCACATTCCAAAACCTTCAAGCAACCTGAGAGCGTCAGAGGAAGCTTGGCTCCACCCTTCTTGATGAAGCAGATCCACCTGCTGTGGAGATGGCGTGTACCTTCCGCTCTGCTCAGATTTGTCTTCACGAATAGACTAGGTCTCACTGTCACTGCCACCTGGGCAGGGCTGCGGGTGGCACCTTCATCCCTGCCAGTGTTTACCACTCATCTTCGGCAAAAGCGCAGTCCAGGAGTAAGTGGACACCCGTCTATAGGAGCCCTGCCCGCTGTGTTCCTGGGACCCACCTCCAGTGCGTGTGAATGGCAGGAGGGAGGAAAGGCTGGGCCTTAGCTGGCACGCAGGATCAGCACCACGTGCACTTGACTTACGAAGAAATTTTAAAAAGCCTAGAGTCCTCTGAGTGTGATGAGGACACTCGTAATCCCATCACTCAAGTGACTGAGGCGGGAGGATCGTAAGATCCCGACCAGCCTGTCTTTGAAAGTCCCTAAGCAAGTACAGAAGGCTGGCGCAGAGATGCATGCCTCTAATCCTAGTTCCTTGCCAGGGTGAGGTAGGAGGGTCATTTGAGGACAGCGTGGGCAGCATAGCAGGACCCTGTTCCAAAACAAACAAAACCAGTCTATGGAAAGCACAGACACAACACTGGCCTTCCCTGTGGTGCGAGCGTGTAAGTGTGAGTGAGGGTGTGTATGTATGTCTGTCTGTCTCTGCTGCTGAAAAGATCATGGCCTGCGGGTCCTTGTTGCTATTTTCAGCTAGAAATTGATAAGAAGTGAAAGTCACAGAGGACAGACAGACAGTTTTGGGTGGGAACCAGTTCCGTTTGGACCAAATCTTGCTTGGGTGGATCAGGTTCATTGTTTTATTGTTGAGACAGTCTGTGCAGCCCAGGCTGGTCTGGATAGACCTTATGATCCTCCCGCTCAGTCACTCGAGTGATGGGATTACTCAGTCTTCCTGCCTCCGCCTCCCAAGCAGGATCGAAGGTGCACACCACCATCTGGCTGATGGTGGGTGAGTGTTCATTTTCTCCTTCGTTTACAGGTGGCCTGGAGTTGGGGGAGACCAGGCTTTGGTACTGGCCAGTGAGGTGACATTGCTCTGAGGAAAAACTGTAATAACTTCTGGCCAACAGCTTTAGGCGAGAGTCACACTGTGGCTCCAAGTGCTGTCCCGGGGGGAGCTAGTCTCCCTAAGAGACTGTCTCACTTCTATGACATTGTTCAGCACCCCCAAACTTCTCTGTTCTGGGCTTGTGGGTCCCCTAATTCATATGTTAGTACCCACCCCATGCCTGAGGGTGTGGGCTAATTTGAAAATGGAGTCCTTGCATGTGTAATTGGGTAAGCTGAGGTCATGATGGGTTAGAGTCTGTAGTCCAGTAGGAGTGTTGTCCTTAAGAAACAGATACTGTTCAGGGAGGACCTTCTGCCTTAGGAAGCCCTGCGTTTGGAAGCAGTCCTGGCAGACAGACCCATTCTTATCTTCAGAGGGCACATAGCTCTCTCCACACCTTGATCTTGGACCTCTGGCCCCAGGACTGAGAGAGAAATCCTAATGTTTAAACCACTCAGTGGTAAATGTAGCCCAGGTGGACCTTAAACTCACTATACATTCCAGGCTGGCTTTGAACTCACAGTAATTCTCCTGCGCCAGCCTCCAAGTGCTGGGATTTCAGGCATGTGCATCATACCCAGTTTATTTTTGTAGTCTTTAATGGTCCAGTGTAACTAGAAACCACACATAGAGCTGACAAAAACAGATTTGGGGCGTGCATAACTGAGTGTTAGAATGTCCAGCTCGGGGTTCCAGCTGAGCATGCGTGCAGTAGGTGGGAATGCTGGGGGCCAGGGAGCAGCACTGGTGTCCTTGCTGGTTGCCCTAAGCTGTCTTTCAGCTCTGTGTCTTGTTCCTCTCTGCTCAGCCACTCCCTCCACTAGAGCAGAAGGCTGGTGTCCCTCACCCTCGGGTCACTTCCGCAGGCAGCCTACCTTCAGTCTGGTTTGGATTTCTTCCCTATACTCAGCAGTACCCTCTGCTTGTCCACCACAGAATCCTGCCTCTGTGTCAATGTGGCAGTCTGTCTTCTACCTAACAGTAAACTTCATGGGGGTAGGGCTCTTGCCTACATCATTCCTCAGGTCCCCAATGCTTCATGCAATGCCTGGCATTGAAGGTGTGCTTAGAAAGTATCTGCTGAGGAGAGGAGGAGGAGGAGGACAGAAGATCACTAGCTGGTTTCTCAGAAGTCTCTTGCCATTCCCTGCACTCCCGGGGTCCTTACAGCTCAACGTCACCGCCCGAGTCATCCAGGTTCATTATTCTTACCTGCTAGAATCCCACACCCCTCTAGAGCCTGACCCAGGTACCAAACACTCACACCAGGCTAGCTGTGCACACCACAGGCAGGGTTCCAGCCCCCTTCTCAGGACAACTCCATCCTGCCAACTTCCCACACAGAAACAGTCTCTATCCCATTTCCGGACGGAAGGGGACAGATCGCTTTGTGAAGAATGTTCTTGGAAGCCCACAGACCTCTGCTTTGCCCTTATCCTCAGTGGCCCGTCCAGTAGGGAGGGGGTATGTGAGGTAAAGGAAGGAGCTCATCCCCCAGTGGCTAGCGAGTTTGGAAGTAGGGCGCACAAGAACATTTTCTTCTTCTGTGGCAGTTTTCATTCAACACTCATTATGTAATTGCCAGCTTCAGGCGTAAGAGAAAGGGTCAAGTCCTCCCGCTTTTAATTGAGCTTTGTGAGGGAGGAAGGGGCGGCTGTGGGAAAGATGGTCTAAGCGGACCGGGGAAGAGGCTGGGTTTTCCAGATACTGTGCTCTTCTTTTGACATGTTACCTCCTCTGGGCACGGCAAGCACAGTGTGCATGCAGAGAGGACCTGCCCAGAGGTGGGGGCGTAGATCCCCCCAGAAAGAACACAGCCAGATGCCAGGTATCGTTTCCTGGGCTGCCTTACAAAGCACCCAGAGCTGGGTGGTCAAAACAACACAGGCAGTTTCTGTCGTTTCTGGAGGCTTGGCATGCAGGACGGTGTTCTCCGGAGGCTCTAGGGACCAACCATCAGTGGTTGGCCTCAGTCCTAGGCATCCCCGGCCCTAAGCAGCATCACCCCACCTCTGTCTCATAATCACGTGATTTCTTCCTCTGCTGTTCAGATGTCTGTACAGATCACTCTTTCCTTGTGAAGACACCACTTCCTGGACGTGAGACCCACTTCAGTGTATTGTTTCATCCTAACCCAGGGTGTCTGAAAGCTGTTACTTCCACACAAGGCTGTATCCACAGAAGTTAGGGCCGATTCTTCACAGTCCCCAGTTCCGCCATGTCAGTATTTTCTCTTGTTCCCAGGCATAGAAAGAATGAGTTTGGGAAATGTGTTTCTGCTCGTGTCCGGTACTTGATATGGACCCTGGATTGTGTCTGGACACCACTGTACTTGCCCCCATTGTTACAAGTATGATACTTGTTTTCTGTTACTCCATTAAACTGCTTGGTCATTTTTAATATCCTTATGGAATATTTGTGCTATTATGGAATAACGATGAAATTTCTCAAGACCGGCAGACCCCTCAAGGGCTGGAAATGGAACAAGGAGACAGCTTTTGGCATCAGACAACACATGAAGATCCTGGGTGGTGTTGTGTAAGGTCACCAACACTGAACTGAGGGTGTGAAAGCAAATTCCATGAAAAAGCATGGCTGTGGAAAATTTGTGCTTAGAATTGAAAGATCCCCTCTGAGTGGCTGTTCTTTCCCAAGAGCATGGACATGATCCCCTGTGGATAAGGAACTCAGGCCTGTTCAGAGCTGCTGGGCAGCACTGAGTCTCCTGAAGGCTTTAGAAAACATTGTGTGTCCAGAGGCAGCCTGGCCCACAGCCCCGAGGAGCCTTTTCCTTAGTTGTTTTGTTTTATTCTCTAGAGACGTTTGTATGGAAATGTGACCTTTGGCTCCTCACAGACCCATCTCCCTGGGGTTAATTCCACTCTTGAAGTCATAATCTTTTATTAATGGGATTAATCCACGGAGTCTATTTAGTGAGCAAAGGGATTTATTTGGGGGTTAACTCACAACCATGGGAGATTTATTGTAGGGCCCGGGAAAGTTGAGCTATGTCCCATAAGATCTCAGCATCCAGAACCACGAGGTATGGAAGAGAGAGCCACATACATGCATCCCAGGTCCTAAGGGTGCCCCCCCCAGTGGCTACGCCCCAGGGGTGTGCACCTCAAGGTCACAGGCAGGTGTAACAGCTACCTGCTACCTCACTAGGGGTGGTGCTTCAGGGCCTGGCTCAGCTACCCACTACATCTCCCCCTTTTGTCTAAATAAGAAAGCTCTAACCTAACACAAAATTATATACAATAGGAATGATTATTAAGTATTGTCCAGGAGAAATAACAGGCAGTTACCTAAGCAAAATGGACCTACAACCAACAAGAACAACATCAAACAGGAGACACATACTAAAATCTAGAACATAGGTAAATGGTAAGTTAGAGAGATTATTCCAAAAGCTGTCCTATCTTGAAGAACCTGAATCTAGTACATCATACATTCTAGCTAAGACACAAGAAGATTGTAACTGTAACTATTAGTCCTCGACCCCATCAAAGACCTGAGAAGGAAAATAATAATACCTGAGAAGATGGGAAATGCACGCAAGCAACTTTGCGAAATCTTTCAAGAATAGACAGAGACAGCTGGCAGCCTGGACAGTCACCTAAAGTTTCTCAGCACCGTTGGGGCATCCAATTTGGCTACAGGCCTAGAATATCTGACAGACCATTTTCAGAAGCAGGGATTTTGAAAGACCATCTTACCCTGCCTTGGCAGAGTTTAGTAGTTGCTTTTCCTTGTGTCCTCCTTGTCCAGAAAGGACAGCATTCATACTGTCAGCAGTCGAGGCAAGGGCAGTTCTTTGCCCAGCAGGCCATTATGCCAGGAGGAAGACAAACTTCCAAACAGAGTGTCTTAAAAGCCCAACATTCTCTTCAGATCAGATCAGTGCTGCCAGGAGCAATCATGTCTCATGTCAACAGAATTCTAAGTCATTTAAATGACATATTCTCTAGGTCTGTGAAGTGTTTGAAGATTACTGTCCATCTGACGTATGTATCTGTAAATCTAGACACTCTAACTAACGTAACTATAGAGATGACAAGCATAGGTGACTATAAATCTGTAAGTCTTATCTACCAAAATAACCTAAGGACTAAGGCTTCACATAAACAAGGTAAACAGTCTGTAAGTAAATGTACAGTAAAAGGACAATGACCTCAAAATTGTGACAGTACACAAAATGTCTTAAACAGAGGTAGGAATGTATAGTGCAATATGCAATATGGCAACAATATGTATCAATATACAAAATATCCTAAACAGATGTAGAACATACATACAGTATGGCAAATATAGTTTTACATTTGTATCAATATACAAGATATTTCAAATAGGAGTAGAAATATATACACAACAAATATAGTTTTGTATTTGTATCAATATACAAATTATTTTAAGTAGGACTATAAAAATAGTTTACATTTGTATCAATATACAAGAATCCATAAAAGTGCAACTTATCTAAGGTTGATATTTTACTAGTTTACTAGTAGATACAATAATCTACCTTAATATCCTATACCTATCCATTCTCCTTTTTCTTTTCTTAAGGAAAATACTGAGTCTAATTTTTTGTTCCAACCCCAACCCTACAAGCATCATCCATAACCCTGAGAAACATGAAACCTTTAGGAAAGGGGGAGTTGGGAGCCAGATAATGGGGTTAATCCATGGAGTCTCTTTAATGAGGGCAGGTACCTCGAGGTCACAGGCAGGTGTACCAATTACCTGCTACCTCACTAGGGGCAGTGCTTCAGGGGATGGCTCAAACAGCTCCCGCTACATTTTATGGAAAGCTTTCTGGACATCTTGACTTCAGTACAGTGTTAGATGTCCCAGATGGGGAAGATTGTGTGAGCTTTTGGTGTTCCATGTGAAAAGAAGGCAGCGTCTGTGGTTGGAGGCAAGGACACCGGCGTGCTCCCTTTAAAGAGCCCATTGGAAATGGCGTGTGGTTGTCTAATGCCATTCATGACCACCGGTGTCCAATTTAATTCTCCCAGAAAGAGCAGACACCCCTGAAGGAGGCAAACAAATTGTTTTGTTTTTTTTCCTGAGGCATCGCCATTGTGATGGGCGACTCCAGAGCCAAGCTGTAAATTCCCATGAGCCTCCTGGTTCTATACAGGATGTGCCTCATAGCTGTTTGTGTAAGAAGTTTCATTCTGTACGTGTTGCTGCCTGCCTGATCTGGCTAAGTCCTGTAGTCCCTGTTGGAGGCCAGATTACTCCGGAAAATATGGAAGACGTGTTCCCAGGAGCTCCAGTGGCAATGTTGGTGATGTTGTCATGAATCTCCCATGCAATCTGCCATGGCTTCTTCCTCCGGCCCCTGTCAAGAGCAGAGTCCATGGGAAGGTTGAGCCCAGAAATGGCAGGGAACGTCCCAAAGATGCAGGGCTCTTGCATCCCTCCCTCCCCTCTCCAGACTAGCCAAGGAGAAAGCCACCCCAGTGGGATTGTTGGGAAACAGTCTATGTTCCAGGTTGCTAAACTTGGCTCATGTAAAACAGTAACAAGTTTCTGAATGAGATCCATGGTGTCAACATCTCCTAGACCTAATAGTGAGGACCACCCAGAGTGCACCCTCGGTTCATAGAACAATACAGCCCATTTACTGATGGGCGCCTTTGTGGGTGAAATGCTAGACAGAAGACTTGGATTGCACTTGGCATTGACAGTCTCTCATTTTCTTGTTCTATTAAAGGTGTCCAAACAAATTTGGTGTGTGGGAAAGAGAGAGACATTAGAACTGAGTACTGAAGGAAATCAGCAATAATAAAGCAGTTGAGTTTAGTTAACACCCTCTTTCCTCTGTGTTTCAGGGACACTGATGTTGAATGGCTGGGGGTATGGCAAGGGTGACAGGGGTGACAGGGACTCTGAGGTCAGGGAGAATCTCTGTCCTTCATCTGGAAAGGGTCCAGGCTGAGCAGAGTGGAGCACCGAGCCTCTGTGGCTCCAGCAGCTCTGGTGGTGGTGGTGGTGGTGGTGGTGGTGTGATCCGTCACTCTCAAGGTGACCTGCAGGCAGGACTAGAAAGCGACTATGGAATACATAGGGAAAGGCAGGCTTGTTGGAGTCCAGGAAGCCCATGGGTGCCCAGCTAAGAAGCGCCTGAAGGCAGATCTTCTACTAAGTTGGGGAGGTGAATTCACAGCAAGGAAGAGCTCAGGGTCACATCTCTGGGCAGCCACACCTGCTCATGTGTCACCCTCACCAAGGCCTTCATTAGCTTGTGCCTTATTGGCTACAGCATTTATGACCTGGTACATAATCAGTTGTTCAGTCATTATTGTGTCAGTGTAAGTGAATTTACACAGACACACCATGCTGGAAGTTGTCTCTAGGATTCGTGTGCAGTGGTCCAGGCAGGTGTGATACATGACTTGGGCCCACTCAGAATGTGACGGTCTTGGCCGGCTCCCTGGTTAGAACTGGGTATGATAGCTAATGATCTCTGTGCATTACATCATGTGGAGCCCGTGTTTGCTCTCTCAGCTGCCCCCAGCATTGCCTCTTAGCGGCACTGAGGTCTGGAGAGGGTCTCAATGCTGAGACAACTCCATCCAGGAAGCTAGTCCACATTGAAAATGATTCCCGTTTAACATGCGTCCTGTCTGCCGGGCAACGCCCCAAGGGCTTTTCTACTTTGAACTCCTTTTCTCCTCCAACTTCCCAATAAGATCATTATTAATTTTACCTCATTCTATTCAGTTGTTCATTCATTAGTTCACTCACTCTTTGTTGTTGTTGTTGTTTCTTCAGACAGGATCCCATGTAGCCCAGATTTGTTGGATAGCCAAGGCTGGGCTTGGATGTCTGATCCTCATGCCTCTGCCTCCCAAGTACTGAGAAAACAGGTGTGTGCTTCCATGCCCAGTTGAGTACCATGTTTTAGATGGGGAAATTAAGGCTCAGAAGAGAGACAAGGAGACAAGGCTGGTATCAGAACCTGGGAGCATCACCTTGGTCCTCTTTGTCCCTGCAAATAGGTCCCACTGTGGAGCCAATGGAGAGCGAAAGCCCTGGGTCTTCTTGATGGATACTTGGGTGCCTCTCTGCAATCCAGACCGTGTCTCAGACACATTGGCTGCATCTCTAGAGGAACAGTCCGATGCCGAACCCTTAGTCTTGCCCTCTAGAAGAGAGGACAAGTGGCTAGGAAGGAGCCGTGCCCACCAGTGCACTCCGCTCACCTGCAGGCGTGACTCCCCAGTGAGGTTTTGAAGACTCTGTGCGAGTTTGCCAATTGTGCCTAAGCAGGACATCACAGGTGAAGAAATAGCCTGGAAAGACACAGGATGAACTGGCTTTTCTCAGTAGGTGGAACCTGCAGGCACTTTAGAATTCGGACGTGATAAGGCACATGGGAAAATACTGTGTCACCGACACTGGAGAGGCAGGGCCAGCAGTGTGGTCTGTCTGCCATGCCAGAGAGGAGACCTCATCCCAGGGCTGTGGGCAACTTAACATCATAGTTTCAAAACAAGGTTAGGATCCCCAAACCCTGGTGCACTTAGTAGTGCTATTTTCCCTGTTTGTGACATTGTAATATTGAAGGAAATTTAAAAAGTAAATAAACTCCTTATGTGACTGTATTGACCTCGTTCCAGAAAGAATGATTTTTATTTTTTCCACTCATTTCTTCATTTTTTTTTCACCAGCAATTCCCTTTGGCAAAAGTTATTCTCAGGCGGCAGGATAAGTACTTCTGAGGGGTTTTGTTTTTGTTTTTAATGTTTTTTCAAGTGGCTTTGATTGCATAAGAACATCGTGTAGAATCGTTCCCAGTAGATTCTTTATAGCAGCGATGGTGGCTGAGACTGATTATGTAATTGTTCCCTCAGTCTGTTCTCAGAACCTAACATGTTGCCAGAATATGAAAAGCTAACGATGGTAATGGCATCTGAACATCTGACCAGCTCACAGTTCTGGGCACGGTTGCCCTCACATTGTTTACTGTGGCAGAAGTCAGTAGTCTTGATGTGGCATTGGCCATTTTGCCTGTGCTGGCCACCCAAGATTCAGTGTGGTCTGCTCTGCCTTGTATGCACGGCTCACATCCCAGCCAGCACCTCTCACGTCTGGCTGGTCTCGCACGTGTTAATATTTGGGTGAGGAAAGGCAGCAAACTTCTGCTGCGCTCAGACTTGCATTTTGCAAGAAGAGCAGAATGCCATCTGTTGGAGGAGGTGGCGGGAGTATGCAAATACGCCTGTGAATTCCATGAATGCTTAATTTGCTGTAGAACTTATTTTAAGTTTGTTTTATTTTTTTAATTTGGAGTCTTTGCATTTAGTTAGTTGTTTGTTTTTTTGTGTTTTGTTTTTGCTTTGTAGAATAGTCCTTATCAGTGGCAGAAGATCCTTCTGTAGTGTATTTTCCGTGCTGCCGTATCGAGACAGCACCCAGGCCGGGTATGTATAAGCATGCATGCTTACAGTTCTCTGGGTGAGAAGTTCAGACACCAGTGTGCACAGTGTGACTTGCCTTTCTCTGTTCTGAATTTGCTTAGATTTGATGTTACAAATTCAGTGTCTGATTTTGGGGTGTGTTCTACTTTCTTTTCAGCCAGAAAACTTCCTTGGTGTGTGTGTGTGTGTGTGTGTGTGTGTGTGTGTGTGTGTGTGAACTTCCCTACCATCTGCCTCTTTCTAAATGTGCATTTTATCACCTTGTCCAATACTATCAACCAAGAAAAATATGAGGTCCACCATTGTGCCGCTGGGTCACTCTTGACTGCTGGAAAAAGGTAGGTCGGGTAAGGACCAAATCCTGTGACTGTACTACATCCTGGTTTGGAGACTGATGGGAGAACTGGAGCTGCCAGTGCAGGGCAAACATGTCACAGCAAAGTGGCACCAGGAACAAATGTACATAGTTAGGGGCAGTCAGAGAAATGTTCCCGTCTCTGGATTCATCAGCCCTGCTCCGACTCTGAGCAGACGGTGATAATAGAAGGTCTGGACTTGCAGGATCACCTTCTCCCCCACCACCGTGCAACCTTTTGGTCCCTCCCTGTGTCTAGACTCATCCCCACCGCATTGTGTCCAGCACCTGTCACAGGGTGCTGTTCACCTCTAGCTTCTGTTCACTTGGAGCTGCTCTCTCGGCATTGTGACAACAGACGCCGTAGTCACAGCACCTGAGATAATGTGGTCTGGGTACTATTTCACCGATTACCCACCCTGGCTGTTCCCACAGGCTCCCTGCTGGCCTTGAACTTTCCTCTGCTGTAACAGGTTAAACTCGTCCTGATAAACTCACCTGGTTCTTACATGAACTCCCTGTGAGTTCCACAAGGGCAGCCGCTGGTTAGATATGTGACTTACAGAGTGCACCAAGTGTCACCCTTTTTACTAATGCACCCTTACAACAGCCTTGCAAAGTAGGTGTTCTAGGAAAAAGTGGCAGCAGATCTTACAGCTTGGAGGTCTGAGGCTCAGGCGGGGTAGCCGTGGGCTTGAAGGATGTCCCAGAGAAGCTTTCTTTTTCCTGCCTAACTTGCCATGGCCACAGCTGTGGCTGTATCAGGAAGACAGCCCATTTCCAGGGAGACCGTGGTAAGGCCCAGACTCTGTTCCACAGCCCTGGGGAGGTCGCAGCCTCTTCTGGCCGTGGCCTGGTGGGTCCTACGGAGCTTCCTCATTTCTCTGGACTCCTTTGCTGTCCCCTGATCGATGCATTCTTTCCCCTGCTCCAGCCCATTCATTTATTCATTTCTTTGCATACTGCTTACCACATGACCAGGTACTGGGGATGCAGGAGACAAGGATGGGCATGGTACCCATCCTCCTGAACTTACTCTGAGGGGAAGACACATCCAATTACACACATACACAGTCACTGTTTTAAATAGATGCTGAAGATGTTCCAGCAGGTGACCACTGCCCCTTCCTAACTAAGGACCCATTCTGTTCTGTAAAATAATTTGGCTTCTCCATACATTACATTTCATCTTTGAAATGTTCACATTTGGTTCATTTCCAAAGTGTTAATGTCCATATGCAGGTACCCCTCACTGCTGTACCAAGAACTTAACATTTCACAGCTATGATCTGTGAGAGCAGTGGTCCCAGGCAAGAGTGGGAATGGGAACCATTTGTATGGCCCCCCTCCACCCCTGCAGACATGCCACACAAGTTCCACGTCTGTGGCAGTCTTTCCAGGATATGGAGCATTGACGTTATCTGCTTCCCAGAGGGCACCTGAGGCTCACAGGAGTTTGTGGACACGAGGTTCCCAACATGGCACACGGCATAGAGAGTCAGTGTGAAGAACTTTGAAGATTGTATGTTTTTCAGTTGTGACTTTGAAGGTCTGGGTATTTTTCTCAAAGCCAATAAATGTTTGAATGGAGATTATCCAAACCATCTCACCATGGCTCCATGTGGCCTTCTACATTTTTAGATACCTCGGGGAAATGCAAGCTGGCAGGCAGCTGGTACCTAACAGCATCTGTTCATGCCTGGTGTCCCTGCTGCTGGGAAGGCCTGCCTTTTAGAATCACCTGTGGACTTGACTGTTCTGCATTGTGGCCCTGGATAGAGACATTTGGATATAACTTTTATGTCTTAGACATGAGCAGATTAGAGTCGACCATTTCTCCAAGATTTTTATAGTTGAGGAAACCAAGGGGCCCAGCAATGAATTCTATAACCAAAGCACAGTTTCTTTGTAAGACCTCACAGGGGGAACGAGTCTGTTGTCTGTAACAGAGTCTACCTTCTGCCAAAGCAACGAGGGGACTCTGAGCATGATGCCAAGTACTCCACTTGAGTGGCAGGGTGGTGTTCCGTGCTTTTGACATTTTAATAAACAGACATACTGTTTATAAATAAATGATAGGCCATTTGCCGTAATTATCCACTAATAGCTACAATTCTTTTATTAATGAGAAATAACTTTAAATAAAAAGCTATATTAATAGACATATCTAAGAGAATATACATGTTAGTACAGTATGATGGTATTTATTAGTAAACAGCATAATACATTTCCACTGTGGAAGATGCCTCACACTTATCCAGAAGCTTGTCCTGTGATATAGCCATCTGTCACAGAAGTCCAAGGCTGGAAAGGCTTGCAGAGGTCAGATAATCTGTCCTTCCGGCTTTGATTCCAGGGTGGCCAAGGTTGTGCAGGGCTGGGGTGGGGGTTGTGTATCAACCTAGAGCTCTGAGCTCTGTTCTCTGGTTCCCATGTTTCCTTTGTGCTCCTGTGTGTGGACCAGGCCACGAGGGCATGATTATTCCAGACTGTTGAGTCTGGAATACGGACAACACAGCAGTGGAGGAGATGCGGTGTACGCCTAGCGTCATCACAAGGTCACAAACACAGGAAACTCAGTTGTTCCTCTGCATGTACTTGAACCTCCTTTTTGGGGCAAGCATCTCTCAGATAGGCAGCCTTGTCTTCCTGGGTGTGTTTTCTGGCTTCTTGTTCAGCATGGCAGCTTCCCAATTCCACCTCCCATTCTCTTGGCTCGCCCTGCCTCATCTGCTGTGGCTCTGAGGCTTTGTGCGTGTGTGTGTTTTTCACCTGAAGTGAACACTGATTTTGGCACCTGGTATCAGTTGAGCAATGCTGACAGATCGATCTTAGGAGAGGTTTCACCGTCCATTTCTTATTGTTTTTGCATTCAGTCCTTTGTAGTCCCCAGTGTGCATGAGTCCCCTGATGGAGAACACATTACTGCCCCTGAATTGTCTTCAGAATCCTTGGCTGTGTAAAATCTGTGGCCCCACCCACCTCTAGGTTCTTTCCCACCTCTCCTCCTTCCCTGTGTAGATGTTCAGGCCCCACTACCGCAGAGCAGGATTCAATCCTGTTCTTGGAATCTAGAGAGTACCTCCTGCTTGCCAGGCACTGTTCAAGGCAGCGGGCATAATGAACATGAAGATATCTCTTCTCATCGAGACTAGACACAAACTTACTACCAAACAAAACAGCCAGCTGACAGTTGAGCCCCAAGCAGCTGCCCAATGCTTAGGGCAAGTGGAGCCCAGAAGAAGGAACTGAGAGGATTCAGACAGACAGTGCAAGTGTACTGAGCTAGATGTGTGAGCCCTTAGAGACACAGAAATGTCTGAGACTCCGTGGACTTCCAAAGATGTCTGAGGATAAGTCAGCTTCTGGCATGGTTAACGGCCTGCTACATGGAAAGAATTCAATAGAGCCATGTCCAAGCTGGAATCCTGCTTCCAAGCAAGTATTCCATCCTGGTAAGGGAGAAATCTGAAGTGAGCTTTGCCAGGAGTCCTGGTCATGGGACCGCCCCAGCTCTCACACGACCATCACTCAGCACTCCACCTCCATTCTTTTATGGTTCCTGTTTGGAATGTTTGGCTCACATCTCCCAAGCGGCCATGGGTGCCAGTGGTTGTTCCCAAGTCTTTGTCTACATGGCTGGCGTGGAAGTGGTAAGTCTCATTGAAGAGACTGTGAGTAAGACATGTGGTTCACACTCCCCACCTGTCAACAGTCAGTGGCTTCTAGCGCTCACCTGAAAAATTATTCTGCATGGGTCTTTTTAAACTTTCAGATTTCAGAACATGCACAGATGGGGTGAGTTTGGGCAGTTTTCTGGTCTGGTGATCCCCAAGGATCGAGAACAGTGTGAAGTACTCAGGGTACTTACAAGCGGTCAGGTCTGTGCTAAGCTGATGTTAGGAGTCTCCAGGATGACTTCTAGGCCTTCCAGTGCAAGCAGGTGACCTGGTTATGTGACAGTTGTCCCCAAGTTCAGACTGCCTTCATGTATAGGGAAAGCTGTTTTGAGAGAACGGCATATTATGATTTTCAGAGGGTATAGCTGGAGGTTTGTGTGCTAAAACAGCATCGAGCAGTGGGGGGGGGGGGCGTTTCCTAGTGCCTTCCAGGAGTGTGTGCTCACTCCTTCTTCGGAGGACTGGGTAAGGTAGGTACCTATGTTATCATTTTCATGAGAGGGATGAGACACGGTGGGACTGAGCAACCTCAGCCAAGGAGAGTGAGGACAGAGGGTAGCGGGACTGTGTCCATGGCTATGGGATAGCTCAGCCCACAGCACTTAGCCCCAGCTGGCCTTCCCTTCTCAACCACCCTTTTAGGGTTAGACTTGCTGTCTCCAGACTTTATGGTATTTATGGGAGTCACACCAGGGGTCACTTCCTGGGAACTCTGGTGACCAAGCTGTTGGGTGATGGCTTTCAGAAGGCTATGAGGGATGCTCATTTACCCTATGGCATGAAATTTTCCAGAAGTAACTCCAGGCAGCAGTGAACAAACTCTCCCCCTCCCTATACTGAACCCAGGGCCTAATGCATGATGGGCAAATTCCCTACCACTGAGCCACAACCGCAGCCTTGATTACTTACTTATTTTTATTTTGAGGTAAGGTCTTGCTATGTTGCCCAGGCTGGCCTCAAACTCACGATGCTCCTGAGTAATGGGAATTATGGGTATGTGCCTGCTCTGGATGGAATCTTAAATGAAAAGTAATTTCCCCATTTGAGTATTTTCTGTCTTTAGTCTGAGGGGCCTGTGAAAAGAGGGAAGAGTGACTGTCCCTGGTGCTGTACCACACACTCGAGTCCTAGGCACTCTCCCCACGGGGCCCATGCTGGCCACCTGCCCCTCCTCTAGTACTGGGAAGGGACTTGGACTTTGAAGTATTTGTCCCCAAGTCTAGACCCAGTGTGTGCCACCGTTGCCTCTCTTGGGGTGTGCAGTGTTTCTGTAAGAGAGTTACTCTTCATAGCATAAGGCATGTCATCCCTTCCCCCGTGGGTGACAGGACTTTGAAAACAGAATTTTCTTTCTTTTAAACTTCTTTTTCATCATGTATGGAGGGGTGGGTACATGTGAGTGCCGTGCCTGCAGAGGTCAGAGGCATCAGATGCCCCTGGGGCTGGAGTTACAGGTGATTGTGAGCTGCCTTATGTGGGTGCTGGGACCAAATTCAGGCCCTTTGCAAGAACCGTACATGCTTCTAACCCTTGAGCCGGCTCTCCAGGCTGCTCAAAGCTTTCCTAACTGCTCCCACATGTAGTTTGACTTACACAGTTGCCTGTATGTAACATTTCAGGAAAGATCATCCACTATTATTTTGATAGCTCTTTTTTTCTGGGCTTTTCCGTTAGAAACACAGGTCTTTCCTACAGTAGGGCATCCATGTACCATGTCCTACAGTGTCTCTGCACACAAGAGTGCAGTGCAGGGTCCCAGTGGACACTCGGCGTCCTGAGCTGCAAATTCAGAATCCCTGTCATGGTCAGGGTTGTGGGAGGCTTTCAAGACCTCACAGACTCTCCAGGAAAAAACAAAAGCAGCCTGGGCACCAGAACAGCCCAGTGGGAGGCAATGCAGCCTGGGAGGCAGTGCAGCCAGGGCGGACGTGTGCCTCACCCCCAGGCCTCTCCCACAAAAATACCATTGCAGTTCCCATGGGTCCCCCGGGCTTGCCAGGAATGCCTGTCTTGCCCAGGTGTGACTCATTTCCTCCAATAGGCTTCACATGAGCACTTCTCCCTGAGGGAACCTGGGCCACCTCTGGGGATCTGGGAAATGTAGTTTTCAGTCTTTCTGGAGCCTGTGGTCTTTGCCACAGTGGTCCACTGAAGATTCCACTGGTTCACACTGAACCTGGGGAGGCCAGTGAAGCCCCCAGTCCAACGTCATCCCCAGAAGGAATCCCCAAGGCAACAAGGATCCCTGAGAATTGCCACCCCACAGGTGGGTCCCCCCTCAAGACAACTGCAGATCAGATTCAAGTCACCCAAGGAGGGTCCTCCAGCACAAGGAGCTGTGTCCGTGGGCCCTGAGCTCAGCTGCAGGTGGCAGCGCCTGCCCATCCAGTCAGTCATCCACTGACCCCTGAACTGCCCGCTCAGTTCTTCCCTTAACACTGACCCCTCACCCCAGCTCAAATCTGTGGTTTCTTTGTGTGACTGTTCTGAGAGTCTCTGCTCTTGTCTCCTTGTCTGGGGCCAGGCACGTGATACAACCTCCAAGAACACCCCCTTTCCCCAGCGACCCATTTCCTCCACCTAGGTCCCATCAACCAAACAAGCCACTCAAAATAGCAACCCCACAGCGCATCTCACGAACCTTCTAGGGGGTGAGGAGTTCATACTTAATCATCGTGTTGTTCTTCCTCGCTGAACCCGAGGCCCCTGCCCAGCCTCTACATAGACAAGGGTCCTTTTTAGACCGTCTCTCCACGTGGTATCTCAGACCAGCAAGATGCCTGTGGATTCCTTGTCCGGCTTTCCTTGCTGTGGGGATTTTCATCTGGAACACTGCTCTGTCACTCACTGACCCCAGCCCAGTCTGAAGGAAGTCAGCCTTTCCAAACAGCTTTTGGAGGCCCCTTCCCCACCCCAGTACCTCACTAGGGCTCTGCCAAGACCCTCTCTGGTGCCGATGCTGAGGTCGGTGAACGTGCCCGTAGATGGATTCTATCTTAGTTCTCAGAGTAGCTGCAGCGCTCGGCATGGAACACAGTGAACACACCACTTTCACAGATAACTGGGTGGAGGGGGGCCATGTTTTCCAGGGCTGCATTTCCAGGCTTGGGGTGTTGCTCGTTTCATGGGGGAAGCATAGCACTGGCCTACCAAAGGCAGACAGGCAGTATGTTTTGGTGAGAGCCGGTATTCTGTGGAACCTTCGACCTGGCACTTGGTCCTTGGGGGCATCTCCAGAGAAACAGAAAGCTGGACAGATGGCCTTGAAGGGACTAACAAGGTGAACTGACGTGGGCCATGGTCCCTTGTTTCTCTCCAAGTGGCTTTGTCACAGCGACAAGAACTTTGCTAAGCCTGGAGTGATAGAGGGCCTCAAGCTACATCCATATGCTTCTGGTGAACTCCGTGAGGCCCCCCGCTCTGTGCTCACCAGCCAGATGACCCAGTGTTCATACAGCCAGGGCAGACTGCATTTTGCCTCACTGGTATGGCAAGTATCCATGCTGAGCGTTCAGGCCTGTTGCTAAGGTCACGTGACTTCTGCTGTCTTTGCTTAGGCCCACTCACTGGCTTTTGTCAGAGTTGGTGGCCTGAACGTCTCTAAAACAGATCAAAAGATAAATGGCACCTGTCCCCCCTCCCCCCGCAGGTCAGCACACTTTTCCTTCAGCTGTACCCTGCTTCTGTTTAAGTAACTAACGGGCCTTTTGAGTGGAACTCAGCATAGGTAGAAGAGAGCAGTTTCCCAAGGTCGGTGCTGTGGAGAGGGGGCACTTCGTCTTGGGGTGAGGTGACGTTCCTGCCTGGTCCTCCTTCCCTCATGCATCCCAGTCACACCCGGTAGTCCTCTCTTCTCTCTTTGTAGAGGCCCACACAGCCGTCTCTGAGTGCATGCATTAGGAAGATGCGGGATTACTGACCTGCGTGGATGAAGAGGCCTGTGGGTTGTGCCCATTTCTTTCAAATTACCCAGGTGTGAGGTTGATGTTCCACTGATAGTCACCAAGGGTGGGTTACGCCTCACACAGCAGCAGCCAGGCAGAGCCTAGTGAACAGAGGACTTCTGAGGACATGGAAGCCCTTCCCGGACATAAAGGCGCTCTTCTCGAGTGCCCTTGAGGTCATTTGTAAAGGATGTTTGAAATGGCGGATAACTCCAGCAATACCAGTTCAACAAAGGCAGTGTCTTCAGATCAAACAGGAGCTCGAAGGACTTTAGCGACATCCTGTTAGCTGTCACCTTTCACCTCACGGTTCCCTGCTGTTCTGACAACACAAGTTTACGTGGAGTCCAGTCCTAAAGAGGATGGGGACAAGTCTACTCCTCCCTTAGCCATCTTGGTGATCCGTGCCAATGGCACCTGAAGCCAGGCAAGGGGTGGCCCGGGGAATGGAGCTGGCAGCCGCTGACCCCAGCTGACTCATCTTTATAAGTGCCTGCAGTGTCCACCTCAGGGAGCTCAGAGCCCCTGCCAGGCTGTGGTGACACGGGAGTTCATCAGTGGGAGGTCCCTTCCGTCCAGTCACAGATGAAATCCAGCCTGGCTCTCGGTGAATCACAGGTACTATGGGTTCATCTTCAGGTTTTCCTTTATTCTTTAATTTTTTTCCTCTCGGCACATGCATGTTAAAGCTAGTTTAGAAAATACATAAAAATAAGATTGAAATTTGCAAGCCAGACCTCAGCAAAGCCACTGCTAACATTTTGGTCCATTTTCTTCCAATTTTGTCTTTTCCCTCTAGTGGTTTCCCTAACATAGGACACAACAGAGGTGGTTTTGACTTTTTGTTCAGACTCACCTTTCACAGCGTGCAGGTTGGTGGAGCACAGCAATGGGGGAGGGGATCAGCTGTGGCCCATCTCTGACTTAAGGGCTTATAAACCGGACCGTTCTCAGGAAGAGTCCCCAGTTTAAACTAGCTCCTCATTCCTCATTCTTCAGCGCGTAGTTGCCAAGGCCCTTACTCACATTAGTCATTGCCCACCCCCTTCTAGCATGGACCTGCAGTTAGGCCTGGAGACTCCTGTCACATAAAAAGACTTGCACACAACTTCCTGGACTCTTCCCTGCTTAGTAAACAAGTGTGCCATGTGTGAGAGCCCACAGAGGTTTCCTAGTGAGATCTGAGCTTGCCTTATCCAACAGGGCTGCATGAGGGCATGACTTGACCATGTGCATGGTTACCAGGTGTGTGGAAGGGTCTGCACTTGGCTGTGTGGTATGCATTGTTATAAAAAGCCCTTTTGAAGAGGCAGAAGGGGCCGTTGGATATTGACCGAGGGTCTCCTGAACCTATCCTGTGTTTCTGTCTCCTCTCCGCCATCTTTCTATCTAGTATTTTTTTTTCCTCTCTCCTCCTCATAGGAACCCTGGTGGAAGCTGACCTCCCACAGATGGTTCCCTGAACAAGGACTTGGGTTCAGGGACCCCCACAGCCAGGTGCCTCCACCTGAGACTGCTCTCCTCTCACCCTCTAGCCCCTACCCTGCACCCCTGAGCTTTGGTGCCCCGACCATGGGACCAGGTGTGGAACCTCTAGGTGCGACAGAGGATCTGTGGAGTTATAGAAACAGAAGAAATGGGGAACGGCCCAGGGGAAAGGCTCAGTACAGTGAAGGAAGAGGCAGAGCTGAGAAGAAGGTAGACCAGTGTGAATTTGACCTTCAAAGCTGTTGGTTAAGGGTCAGTCCCAAGCCAGGAAACCAAGAGACTCGGCTTCCTCCAGTGTCTTTCTCCTCTTACACCCACTGGCCTTTTGCTGAGATGAGGCCAGAGCTCTGGCTTGTACTTTGGGGCTGGCTCAGTTACATTAGAGGCTGAAAGGGTGTAGTGTGGCCAGTCCCCATTTATGATACTGCCTCCATTAGAAAGATGCATTCTGGTTCCAGACTGCCAGCTCAGGAAGTTTTGGAGCACAGTCCACTAGTGAGTGAGAGACAGTAGGCAGTGTGTTAAAGGTTATCCCAGCATTGTTTCTGTGCCTAAAGGAGTTGGCGTCTGTGCCCAAGGGCTTGTTTCCTGAAATATGCGACATCCGTGGGCGAGTCTGCCTAGGTGTCCGAGCAAAAAAAAGTGAGAATCACCGGGTGGTTAATGTGCTGTTTGGGGGTCTTGTGAAAACCAAGAAGCTAGAGGCTTCTGGCCAGGACAGCTCCTGTGGTATGGACACGGCCGTTTGTACGACAGTCCTTGGTTGAGCAACAGACACTGGATTCACTATTCACAAACACTCAGGCGTGGACTGCTCAGTGGGGTGCAAGGTGTCTCCGGGGTGTCCTAAGTTGTCAACGGCTTCCACGTGGTGTTTGTGTCCTTAGCTTTCGGCATGAGGCAATCAGATGAGGTCATCTACTTGGTTCATTTCCTGAAAACTGACCATTTTGTGACACAGAACAAAGTCTATTCTTAGAGAGCTTTCAAGCCTGCATGCACCCTGCCTGGTCGGGACCACTCGCCCCAGAAACATCTCTTCTTGTGGAAAATTACACACTCACAAGCTGTTTCTTTCCTCACACCAAGCACATTCCCACACAGCGACTGGTTCTGGATGATCTCATGGGTGAATCATTCCATTCTCTGGCTATGTAAGAGCTGCCTTTAGACAAAGATTTTGGTGTAATCTCCATGAAGACCCCTTCATTGTCTGCCTGTCACCTTTCTGGGGATGACCTACCCATGAAGTGCTGGGTCTGAGGGGCCAAGATTTCTCAGCTAAAAGCTGCCCTTTTTTTTCTGTCCGCTGTGGCCTTGTTTGTTGACTTTGAACTCTGGTGGTTAACTGCCGCCATGTGAGCAGGTGAAACTGCACTTGAAGGGGCTGTGTTAGCTCTGCAACTGTGACAGACACTAGAGACAATGACCTTAAGTTATTAAGTCTCAGTCTGGGGCTGGGACATAGTTTGTGGAGGAAGACCTGAGTTCGATTCCTGGCGCCCCATGAAAAAGCCAGGAGCGGTGGTGTGTGTTGGAGAGGTAGAGACAAGTGGACCCCTAGGCTCTGTAGCCAGTGAGCCTGGGATTCGGCTAGCTCCAGGCCAGTGAGGTACTGCCTCAAAAAGCAAGGTGGACTGCTCCTAGGAACAACACACAAAGCTGTCCTGTGGTTTTCACATACATGCACATGCACCCACACAGACATTTTCAGTCCATGCTTCACTCACTACAGGTGCTGGAACTGAGTCATGGATCTCACGGCAGGGATGCCAATAAAGGAGGGGGGTCTCAATATCCCCTTCTAGGGCCCACCTCCTGACCTGAGGTCTCCCATTGGGCCCTCCTCGGGACTCCACCACCTCTCAGGAGTACACCAGGTGAGGGAGCAAGCTTTTTAGCACATGACCTTCAGGGGGCATTCTAGATCCAAATTACAGCAGACTACAGATGGGGTTTCTTAACGCTCACTAGTGTCCTGGAGTCCCGCGACGTGTGATCTCTTAATTAAGACTCATTCACAAGTGGTATTTCCTTTGCTAATCCAGTTTTCAGAGCTCTGCTTTCTCCCAGTCTCTGTTCTTTTTGAAGAGTCTAGAAATCCTGTTAATATTTAATTAGCTCTTAAATTATTTACATATCCAAGTGTTTGAGCCATTGTTGCCCTTTGAAGAGCAAGTTCCTGGGTGGTGCTCGCAGACGGTCCCTTGAGTCTGCGCTTAAGGCACCATTAGAGATCTCAACCATGGGTAGAGGTCAGGACAGCCCAATCCTAGGAGCAGAAAGCCTTGGAAAGTACCTACTTGGATCACACATGCGTTTTCCCATCTACTTCCCAGGTGTAAGTATTCAATTGTTTATTTATTTTTTAAGTATTATTGTGTGAGGTGTGTGTGCATGATGTGGGGGGGTGGCACATATGTGGAGGTCAGAGGTTAACTTTGTGGGGGTGATTCTCTCCTGCCTTTTACACATGTCCTGGGAATCACAATTAGCTCAGCTGGCTTGCATTATAAGCACCTTCACACACTGGCTCGCAATCACATTTTTTTAGATTGGTTCGTTGATTTTGCCTCTAAGGGAAAGGACCCTGAACTTCTTGTCTGGTGGGGAATCCTGTTTTCCTACCAAGATCAGTTCTGTGCATTAATGGTAGTCAGCCAAGCCTTTTAGAAAAGATAGAGTTGGGAGTTGGCCATGCAGTGGTTAAGGGAGGTGCATAACCTTTGAGAACCTGATGATGTAGGCTGACAGTCGGCTTTGATCAGATGACTGAGGGGTGAAATATGATGTGTTTGCTTTATGCTGTAGCAGCTGAAGCTAAGACTGGGGTCTAGCGACTTTCCTGCTGAGGATTGTGGCACGCTGCTGTGAAGAATGCTGCAGCCCCCAAATGAACCAACCTATTTTTCTTAAGCGTATAAGTGCTGCTTGGCTGTCTCCCCCAAACATGCCTTCATCCCCTCTCATCTTGCCCCCGCCCCACCCTGGCCCTCTCTCCAGCCCCTCCCATTCCCCACTGACTGGTTCCATTGCCGGTCTTTGTCCTGCGTTTGCAAACTGTTCAAGCTTGCATGGCCTGCGAACTGAGCTGAGCAGGGAGGCCAGTGTAAGCTGCGGTGTGCCCTGAGGTGGGGCCACAGGGGTTAGAACCAACTTGCCATGGCTCTTCACCAGTGTTTTACGGCTCCTGTGGAAGTAAGAAAGGTCTTCTCCGACAACCTTGCAAACCATGCTTTTCCCTGGGCAAACCTACCACATTCAAGCCTTTATGTGCAGATCTGGGATACTGCAAGCGGTGCTTGAGCTCGCATGCTTTTTAAAGACAGGGTCTCCTCTACAGGCCAGGCTGGCCTAGAACCCAGAGAGACCAACCTACCTCTGCCTACTTTAATGCTGGGATTAAAGGCGTATGCCACCACACCCAGTGCCTTTTTGGTTCTTAAAAACAGTCGGAGTCTCAGTAAATTAACATTTGAACCCTACATATATCTGAGATTAAAAGAAGATCCTCTAGGCTTTTCAAAGAAAGTCCAGCTTGAATCTGCTTTCAATGGCTTCATCCAGCTGTTGCTCTGTGTTATCCATACTGCGGGTTTAAGGCTGGCATGTGAGTCCACAGATATTTTTAATAACCATTTTATAAGATTTTAGAGCAATGATCTTAGAACACACTGGGATTTTACCCCTACTCTCCTGAGACTTTTGCTTAGTTCTTTTTCCCTGGATATTATTTTTAAAGATTGTTTTGGGTACATCCAAAACATCACAGTTCTTTCTGCAGTCACCTCCAGTCGCTCAGCCCTCTGAGACAGCAGCCGGCAAACGCCCAGGCCTCTGTTGCTCTATCTGCATCACACACCAGGCCAAGGCAGTTATCTGTAATATCAGGGAGCCCATTGTGAAATTGCTGTTATTATGTCAGTCAAGTATGGCTCCAAAAGGGCAATTTCCTGCAGTTCGTGCTAATATCGGGTTTCAGTGACATTTATTGGAGCACTTAGCAGGAAAAACCCAACCCAGAGAAGATGATCTGCACACTTGCGCTTTCAGACCCTGACAGTTGCTACCCATGAATTCAGGGAAGAAAATGGAGACCTGCCTGAGGATGGAGCCCAGCTGGTAGAACACTTGCCTAATGTGCACAAAGCCCTGGGTTCCATTCTCAGCACCACAGAAAACGGGGCATAGTGGTGCGTGC
The DNA here is from genome assembly GCF_949786415.1 of Peromyscus eremicus. Lineage (NCBI taxonomy): Eukaryota > Metazoa > Chordata > Mammalia > Rodentia > Cricetidae > Peromyscus > Peromyscus eremicus. The sequence goes on from NC_081435.1 coordinate 2,579,195, forward strand.
CTGTGACCCCAGCCCTTGGGAGGTAGAAACAGAATGGCCAGAAGTTCAAGGTCCCCTCCTGCTATATAAGTGAGTTTCAAGATCAGATCCTAAAAAGACAAAAAAAAAAAAAAAAAATTCAGTGATCATCAGAAAGTCATGAATGAGCTTTGTTTTCTGTGCTGTGACTCGAGGCACATATATGTATATGCATGTGCTCTTAACTCGCTCCCACCAAGAACCATGTCCCGTTCCAGTGACAGCCTGAGAGAATACACAGAAATGTGTGTCCCAAACATCACAAAGTAGTATTCTCGAGTGACTGCCATACGAGTGTGCCAGCTGCAGTTGAGAAGATTCTTTAGTTCTTCCAGTCTGTTACCTCCCTCTCTCCCCTGACACAAGGCTGTCGAGAAACTCAGATCCCAGATCCCCTCTCTTTCCAGTCTCTATGACTATATGAAGAAAGGCCTAGGGTAGTGTTCTCAACCTTCCTAATGTTGCGACTGCTGTGGGATAATGCTTTTGTACACTGGTTTAATAAAATGCTGATTGGCCAGTAGCCAGGCAGGAAGTATAGACGGGATAAGCAGACAGGGAGAATTCTGGGAAGAAGGCTGAGTCAGGAGTCGAATTCTGGGAAGAAGGCTGAGTCAGGAGTTGCCAGCCCACCGTGCATGTAATGGCACACAGGTAAAGCCACAGAACACGTGGCAACATATAGATGAACAGAAATGGGCTGAGTTTAAGTGTAAGAGCTAGTCAGTAGGAAGACTGAGCTAATGGCCAAGCAGTTTTAATTAATATAAGCCTCTGTGTTTGTTTACTTGGGTCTGAGCGGCTGCAGACCGGATGGGACACAGGAAAACTTCCAACTACATGCACCCCTTTAATAAAGTTCTTCATGTTATGGTGAACCCCACCATACAATTATTTTATTCCTATTTCATAACTGTTATGAATCTTAATGTAAATATCTGATATGCAGGATGTCTGATATGCGACCCCTGTGAAAGGGTCATTCGACCCCCAAAGGGATCACTGCTCACAGGTTGACCCGCACACTGGTCATGCTCACTGGTGTGCCCTGATACTGCCAGCAGTCTACTATAACACCCCTGCCCAGTGACTCCTCCAGGCCCAAAGATTGCCGAGGCCCTGTGCCACCTGCAGCTGTGGGTTTTGATTACAGCTGGGAACACTTAGTCTAGGAGTACCGATAGAATGCCAAGCCGAGGGACCCCAAGGTCATCATTACCTCCCCACTGAGGGCCACCCTGCTCTTCTCATTGCTCCTCCACCTCTAGGATGCCTGGCACATCTCCTCAGTGAGCTGTGGCCTGAAAGGTAAACATCCCTGAGGCTACAGACAGCAAATGGCCAGGCTACTTTGGGGAAGAAAATGGGGAGAGCCGGTCCACATTATTAAACACATTGCATGTGACTGTATGGTTTTATCATGGAAGTTACAAATGAATTGAAGCCACAGTCCTGACAGGAAAGCACCAAAAGCTAGCCCAATATGGTAGCCACTAGCCACCAGTGGCCATTTATATTAAGTTGATTAAAATTTCATACATTAATGTGGGCATGGTGGTACATACCTCTAACCCCCACATTCTGGGAGCTGAAGCAGGAGGATTGTGGGCAAGCATAGGCTGTAGAGTGAGACACACACACACACACACACACACACACACACACACACACACAGAGTTCATACAACTGAAGAATTAGTTTTCTTAACCAGATCATATTTCCCATGTGACCAGTGACCACTGTATGGGGAAAACACTAGCAGGTCACATAGGTGGATTCCTGTGGGGAGGGAGGCAGGGTGGAGCCTCGCCTGACCTCTTTGTGGACCCAAATGTCTCTGGACACTTAGACAATTTCCTGGGTCCATATGGGAATCTCTGATTCTCTGCATAGGGATTGTGGGTTGGCTCCTGGGAGGAATCCTGTATGATACAGTTTTTGTTATAGCTTTTTTCCCTTGTGGGAAACACCGGGAAGGAGTGTGGGAAGAGGCGTGGCTGGTTCCACTCTGTCCACTGTGCTGTGCGCATTTAACAACTGACTGGAGCCAGGCTGTCCTGAGGACTCAGTAGTACGAACAACCTAAGGGCAGCTGAAGGGATTTGATACGAATCACCCAGCACCAGGAGACACCAGACTACCGTTGGCAAATGCCTCAGTTTCTTTACCTATGAGATGCTGTGCAGATGGAGCATGAAAGAAAACACTCCTGTAGACCCTCTGCACACAGGTTGGCTTTAATAGTCATTCCCCTAGGTTTCTTGCCCACCCCCTCAGAGGATGACACCTACCTTTCTGTTAATGTCAGCTTTCGAGTTTTTCATGGTACCCATGCTGCCCCCAGCTAGTGCCACGGTGCACTGGCCTCCATCTTGATTGCTGAATCCATTGAGAAGCACTGTGGGTAGCTCGTGTAGCAGGCAAATCAGTCAGGTGGCGTCCCTCGGGGTGGACCTAGCTCCAGGGGACCCGGTGACCTCCGTAGGCCCTGCTTTCTCTTTCTCTAGCATGCTCTGTCTTCCTAGCCTCTGGTTCAGTGCCAGCACAGCATCTTGGGAAAGCCACACACATAATCCGGGACACCCTAGTGCTCGAGGAGAGTGGGAGGACTTAGATACATGTGAAAGCAGTTCCCTTGCCTAGAACATTCTTGAAGTCCTCATTTGGATGACTTGTGCCTCTTTGTTGCTTTTTTTTTTTTTTTTTTTTTTTTTGGTTTTTGGTTTTTGGTTTTTCAAGACAGGGTTTCTCTGTGTACCCCTGGCTGTCCTGGAACTCAACTCGGAGATCTGTGCTGGGATTAAAGGCATGTGCCACCACTGCCCAGCTCCTTCTTACAGTTTTGAGTCTTGCTATGCTCTGCTCCCAAACAGGGGAGGCGAGCTTGATGTTGGGAATCACATACATGGGGAGGGCTTGGAGAAGTACTGATTGACAATGTTCACAAGAGGGAGGGAGGGAGGGGGAAGGGAGACAGAGAGGAGAGAGGAATGGTAGAGAGGGGGGAGGGGACCTTATAACTGAGAGTTCTGAGATTTGTTTGCCTTTGTCCTGTGTGACTTTGATGTCATTTTGAGCGAGGTGAGCCATCTCCTCCCAAGAAAATGGCTTCAAAAATGCAGCACTACTAGGCGCAGAAGGCCTGTGTGTTGATTTTGAAGACTGTTCCAGATAAGGCTCCACAGTCAAAGGAGCCGGGCCATGCTTGGCGTGCCCATGGATGGAAGCAGCGGCTGGGCCGGGGATGTCTGCTTTCCCTTCACTTCCCCGCGTCACTCCCCAGCCCTCCTCTCTCCCCTGGGTTGCCGTTGGCCATTCCACATTACAGTCTCTTGCCCACGTTCTTAGACTCAGACCTGGGAGTCTCCACCCAGGTCCCGTGACGAGCATGCTGTCAGTCTAACGTGGACTTCACCAGCAAGCACTGTGTGTCAGACAGAAGCTGGAAGGCAGTACCCAAACATGGCTGCAGTAGAGAACCCTGGGGTGTCACAGAAAACCCTGGACGCCTTCTTCCGTCCTGTACTGACTAATACAGAATGCCTGGCCATGGGAGCCAGACTGTAGTAGGAAGTTAGAAAGGCGCTAGGTGACTCTGGAGAGACTCACCCTCTGACACAGTGGGTAATTCTACCTGGATGTAGTCACAGTGACCCTATCCTGCATCACCAGGGTGGTGCTATGTGTTAGGAAGGACATTCAATACACAATCTGCTCTCTTGGTGGCCTTGACAAGCCTCAATCTCCTCCTCTGTAAAATGGGTTAATGGTATCGTCGTAACCAAAAGCACGACAGTGAAAGGCTTTAGAAATTGTGCCACAGTGTTGGAAGGCTTATGTCACTCCTGGGGCTCTCCTTTGACGAGAGGACACTCGCTGTTAAGGTGGTCGGCCTAACTACTGTGGCATTGACCTTTCATTGCCAGTGATACCTGGTCGCTGTTGAAGTCATTGATTTGTCCCATCTGGTAAAGAAGAGTGGCAAGGAGAGGTGATCTTAGCAACTTCAAAAGGAAGCCAGCACTAGATCCCAAGAGACCCACTGTCCCCAGCATTCAGGAAATGCCCCCATGTGTCTGAAAACACAGAGGCCATGTGGAGGGTGGTGGTAGCCAGGGGCTTCCAAGGCCCGCTTCCTCCTGAGTGTTTGTTCATTTGGATGTCACTTGCATGAAAGTGACAGCAGAGAGTGACTCCCAGAGCACTGTCACCACCCCGCCCCCCCCTTCCTGGGTCATTTCATCAGTGTGTCCATGCTGTCATACAGCGAGTGTCATTCTTTGGGAAACACACAAAAGCATTTTCTCTTGGCTTGTGCTTCCTAGGGACCTGAAGTTGGATGGAGGGAGACAGTCAGCAGGGGCCATGAGCCTGAAGGAGATCATTGGCCTTGATGGTGTGGAGCTGGGGGCTGATGGGAAGGTAAGGTTTCTAGTGTCTGAAATTTTGCAGCTGGTGCAAGGCCCAGGATGCAAAGGCAGAGAGCTAGAGCATAAGACTTACTTGCAAGGTCAGGGCAGGTTCCTCGGTGTGATGCATCATCTCACTCCAGTTCTGTGCAGACAGAAACCACCAAGCCAGTAACTCAGTAGAGGCGTGGCAGGAGGTCCTGAGGAATGTGCATTTCTGCTCACACTGTTTACAGCTGATTGTGCAATATTCACATACTTATAAACACATCCACATTCCAAGATGGAGTGATGGTTTGTGTATCTGTGAACGAGAGGTGTCAGTGAGCAATATTCCAGCCACTAGTAAAGTTTTGGCTTCTCATGATCCCAAGAAGCCCCGAGTGCCTCTGCCCAGCACGGTGACCACTAAACTGTGTCAGTGTGGTGTCCCGCTAAACAGTCAGATTTCACCCACAATATAGTGAGCTGCTAAGTTGAAGTCCAAGGAGCAAAATTTGAAATATGCTGACCTGTGGTAGTCTTCATACAACCTCCCGAAAAGCCTGCGCTCTGGTGGGAGGCTCCCAAATAGCTGTCCTCACCCTCAGGGCATCTGTCAGCTCTGTGTCCAAGACACGATGCCTCGGTCAGGCTGTATGTGGGGTGCCTACAAGGTGCTTCTTGGGGCAAGTAAAGAGAAATAGGCTCCCCCATCTTCATCCAAAAGGGTGAGTGTTCACCTTGGAGTGAGGAAGGTTGGGGCAGAGTGGAGGGTCATGGTCAGTACCTTCGGGGAAGTGTGAGAGGAGCCCTTACCAGAGACTCTGGAGGCCTGATGTGTTCCTGATCCCTCCCCTGGATTATATGCAGTACATCATGTACCTTGTGCATGACACAACCTTCCAGCACATTCTGAGACAGTGCCTTGTCTGACATGTGGACATTTGGCCACCTACCAGGAGTAGACAGACCAAATGGGATCAGTTAGACTGCACATAGCTCGGAGGCTGTTCGGGTAAGGATGGGGTATGAAAATGGCACAAATTTGGCAAAAAGGAATACCAAACAGGTTGCATTTTTATTTCTTGGTTTTTTTGTTTGTTTTGTTTGTGTTGTGTTGTTTTTTGAAATAGGGTCTCTCTGTGTAGACCAGGCTGCCTTTGAACTCAGATCTGTCTTCCGTGGCCTTGAGAGTGCTGGGATTAAAGATGGGCCCACCAGGCCGGTCTACAAGTTGCATTTTTCAAATCCCATTAGCTTCCAGAATTGCATGTTTTTAAAAAAGCAAACCTGATCTTAGGGTAGCAACAGAGCTTGGCCAGAAAACAAGCCTGGCCTCCCCTGGACGTAACCACTGCCCTGGATTTGTTCTTCCCTTTCAGACAGTGTCCTATACCCAGTTTCTATTACCCACAAATGCCTTCGGAACCCGGAGGAACACCATAGACTCCACCTCCTCCTTCTCCCAGTTCCGGAACCTGAGTCACCGCAGCCTCTCCATGGGCCGGGCCAGCAGCACCCAGGGGAGCCTTGATGCAGGTAACTTTGGCTCAGAAGGGTCTGGTGGCTGGTGGTAGGATGTGCCTCAGTTTACAGCGCAAATAGGATCTCCATTTGTGCTGGTTAGAGGAAGGATCCACAGGTGAGGTGAGGGGCAGGCCTGAGGTGTGATCTCAGGCCACAGACTCACACATACCACAGAAGACCTTTCTCTTAATTAGCTGCTCGGTTCCCAGCCCCCAGGGCCTACCTGTGGGGGTGGGGGTGGGGGTGGGGAGCAAAGCTGTAGCACCCCCCCCCCCCCCCCCCCCCGGCCTCTCGGCTCCTCATTCACCTGTGTTCTATGGCTGCATTCTGCCTTCTGTGTTTTCCCGTACAGTTGGGTCCTGAAGTGCAGATTGGGTGAGCATTTCCTTTGCAGTGCTCACAGTTAGGAATTGGGTTGGCTTTTGAAGGATGAGATGCATACCCATGTTTGCCCATACATAGGTACAAGGATAAAAACTCTTACAGGGAAATTCCAGGTGAGGGGCCTAGGAACGGCTGGCAAAGTGCCTACCACAAAAACACAAAGACCTGAGTTCGGATCCCGAGCACCCACATAAAAGGCCAGGCATGCATTGTGTGTGTGTGATCCTAGCACTGAGGAGACAGGAGGACCTTGAGTTTTGCTGGCCACTAGTCTGGCAGTATTGGTCAACTCCAGGTTCCATGAAAGACCCTGTCTCAAAAGATGATAGAAAAGTGATTGACCAAAACATTTTACATCAACCTCTGGTCTCCACACACACATGTACACCTGCACACCAACTTACAAAGTCATGCTCACACTTACTACACACACGAAATTCCAAGTGAAGGTAAAGTTCCCTGGGTCAGCCTGTGCCTGTTGTAATCCCCCATCACTTGCCAAGGTCACTTGTATCTGTGTTTGCTGGTGGCTACCACAGTTGGGACATGATTCACACACAGCAGCCTGTCTAGAAGCATTTACCCAGGTCATGGCCCTGAATGGTACAACTGGGTTTAGCAGTTCTCTCTGTCAGCTTAAAGAGCAGACTGATCTAGGACCATGTCCTGTGACCTACAAGGGTCCCCACAGTTCACATGTTGTGTCAAGTTTTGTATTCTTCTGGGTCAGGGAAATGAACACATAATTTACTAACATAGGAAAAAAATCAGAATGGTAAGAGTTGGCCAATCTTTTTGTCGGTGGGTGGATATACCTCACTGCCAAGCACAGACAACCCCTAGAAATCAGAGCCGTTGTGAGGTGACTGAGACAAATGGCCCTGAAGCCACCTTGTCTTTAATAACTATCCCAGCAGCCTCAGCCTCAAGGAGTCCAGGGCCCCTAATTACCATGTGCTTGTGCTCTTTAGGAAGCGACCTGGGAGACTTTATGGACTATGACCCGAATCTCCTGGATGACCCCCAGTGGCCTTGTGGCAAGCACAAGCGAGTGCTGACATTCCCTTCCTACATGGTAAGTGGTGTCGGACGGCTGGCTGAGTGGTTAGTGCCCACAGCATCCTGGAGTGGCCTTGGGCAGCTCTCTGGACTGTGCACCTGGGACATTTTATTGAGTTCTCCAGTCGGAGTTGCAGCATTCTGGTTAACTGGCCTGGGAATGCCACTTACAGAGAAGTTGAGAAGGCTGGGTCCAGTGGGCAAAAGCTACCAGCTTAGTTTTAGAGACCTTCACTTCTGAGAAGAGCGTGCCAGAATATACACACCCCAGACTCCACTAGGGAAGGGCCTGACCTTTCCGTGGGAGCACCAAGTTCAAGTTGAGCTGTGTTGGGATCACCTCAGTGACTGTAAATCTCCACGTGCATTCTGAACCACGGGCAAGTAGAAGCGAGCACTCTCCTTGCTGTGTGTGTTTCGTGACTTCCTGGTTTCCCTCTGTGTATCTCGATTACACTTTCTGGCTGACTACCTTCTCTGCCATGGTGGGCTCCTGCTTCTGTAGATACCCCTTTCTTTGGGTAGAACTGTCCCACTTGCTAGGGAGCAGGAAAGAGAGAAGTGGGCTGACCAGACCTATCATACACAGCATCAGCAGAGGGCACATCTGCCCAGATGCCCTGCCTCTCTATACCTTCTGCATCCCATGGCACATCAGGGCAGGCAACCAATGCACTTCCTCCCCTGGGTCACTCTAGCTGCTTACCTTAGAAGCCCTACCCTCAGCATTGAGCCCAAGGGTTCTCACTGAGGTCTTCGGTGTCTAGAGAAGCCAAGGGGCAAAGCCACTCCCAAGTACTCAAAGGTTGCCCTTAGTGGTTTCGAACCACCAGTCAGCACTTGTAGTTCAGAGTCCTGCTGAGCTACTTTCAAAGTCACTTAATTTAAAATGACCCTGTCCTCACTCTTACTTATCCCTATTGTGCTCCTAGCACGATAACAAAAGCACAGTTGTGTATAGGTAGGGATTACTGGGTTTAAATGTTTTCAGGGTTTTTTTTTCCTATTCCATGATCTGTTCATTCAAGGAACAAAACCAAGATTCATTCATCTTCCCCAGATTCCAATGCTTAAATATTCCATGACAAAAGCCTGCGCCCTTGTATTAAAGGAGCCACTTAAACGTTATCATTTATATGAGAACATGTATTTTCAGTGTGGGCCCCACTTTACCGATGAATGTTCACTTTATTAACTAACTTGGGCAGGAAACTGTGGCTCAGAATCCCAGTGAGACCCCTTGCTATTGACAGGAAGTGGGGTGCTGAGTCTCCAGCTTCTGAGTCGGCCTCTGCTCACTGATTTTGCCTGGCCGGTTCTGAATGGCCTGTCCCTGTGCAGTCCGCAGTGGGACCTAAGGGCAGGATGTGAGGACCGTTCTCTAGCCAGAAGATTAACAGATGTCAGAAGTTTGAGACAGTATGAAGGTGTACTGCTTGTGGCCAATGGTGGGGTCCTGCAGGGGACTCCCCCACGGAGATGCTGTCTTGTGGCGGCACTGACCTCCCTTGGACAAGCATGGCCAGATCCCATTTGCCCGCTTACTTCACTGTGAACTTTGAAGCTCTGGGCCACAGTCTGTGAAGACTCACAGCACGCAGCTCATTTGCCCTCCTTAGACACTTGGATGGCTTTCCAAGTGAGAGTGTATGTGCAGCCCTCCTCAGCCTGTGTCCCCAAGTGGGCCATTTTTCATGTGCTGACATTGGGCTTCTGTAAGAGTCCGTGTTTTACAGAATGCCATCACTCTTTGGCTGCATTTCCTAGCCTAGGCCATGAGGCTTCTCTCCTATCCTGGCCCCAGACGTGGTACTTTTGATAAAAGACAGGACATCTATTCTTTTGTGTCACCACTTAAATTGTTGACAATGTGTGACAGACAGCTTCAGGCCAGCTTCTGCAACTCACAGGAGCCTGCAGGCTACAGGGGATTTACACTGACCTTGTAGGAACTAGGATGCAGGACTCTGTTTTCATGGGTTTGCTCGACTGTTGTATGCTGGCGAGCAAATCTAGAATTTGTTCATTCAGCAGATTTAGTTGCCGCCCTACTGTGTGCTTCCTCACTTCTCAGAGAACTATCAGCCACAGTCCCCTCTCTTTGGCCTCAGAATGAGTGGGAAAGTCCAACGGCGAACATGTAGACAAATGACTGTGGTCGTGAGGAGGGTGTGGAAGGTGTGGAAAAGTGATGGATAGGAGCTGACAGGCCAGAGGTGGGTTCCCTGTGGGAAGGCAAGGGTGTGTGCAGAGTGGGGTTGAGACCGTAGAGTGACAAGCCTGCACCTGTAATAGGCTGGTGTTCCAAGAGGGACAGTAAGAGTTGGGGTTATTTGAGCAGGTTGCTAAAGGGCCCTCAGTAGAAGCCCGAGGCACACGAGGAGGAATGGGAAGCTCTGCTCAACCCGACAGCCTTCCCATGAAGTCGATGCAGGTCTCTGAGGCTGGGCCTGCTGTCTGCTCAACCCGACAGCCTTCCCGTGAGGTCGATGCAGGTCTCTGAGGCCCAGTGCTGCACCTTCTCTGCTGCACCTTCTGCTGGCTTGTGGGAGCACGTCCTAGGGACCACTCAGCCTCTGGATCCTGCTGCCTCAGCTTCATCTTCTCAGGCCACAGTCCAGGCTAAACCATCTCCGTGCAGAACCCAAGCCTGAGACCTTGGGATGATTGTCTCGTGTTTGAGGAAGTGCCGTGGAATTTCAGGCTCCACTACAGCCATTTTAAGTGTGTAGTCTCATGAATTCTGTCACTAAATCTCAATATAGATTTAGTCTGTTTTCTGATTCCCCAGCTTCACTAAAGGCAGCACTGTTCTGACTTCTGAGACTGTTTAGTTTTTCACTTATCCTGAAAGTTTGTGTAAATGGAAATACAGGCAGTATACTCTCTTTGGTCTTTCACACAGCGTGGTGTTAGTGAGAGTCACCCGGAGTTGTACTGAATTGCTGACAGTGTTGGATGAACACAGTTTGTCCATCCTCTTGTGGTCGGCCATTTGGTTGTCTCTGGTGTGAGGCTCTCATGAAATGGCTGTCAGTATCCCTGCACGTGGCCCCTTGTGGGTCTGCACTTCCTCTGTTCTTGGGTAAGTACCTGCAGGGGTCATTCAGCAGTACCCACCCAGGCTGTAGCTGGATACGTGTCTTCTCTGCTGTTGGTCTAAGGATATGTCTGCAGGTGAAGTCCCCACTTCCAGAGAGGAAGTGACACCAAGGTGGCCTCACACTCTTGGCACATTCATTTCTATAGTTGCTGACCCCGCAGGTCACGCTCACACCTAGCCATCATGAAAAGGCAAAAGTTAGACGTTGGACTTGAAACCTCCCGGGGCCGGCGTGAAGACCATGGTGTAGCTGCACCTGTGGTCCAGGCTGCGCATTTCTGGAAGGTGACCACAGACCATGAAAGCACGTCATAGAAGGAGACCACAGACCATGAAAGCACGTCAAGCTGCCCGGCTACATGCAGGTTCTTGTAGGGCATTAGCTAATGTGCAGCCAGAGGGCAGGAGGTCTGGTGTCAGGACCTCACTTCCTGTGTTCCGGTGCCTGGTGGATAATTAAGTTTCACTAGAGTGACTGTGTATCATTAGAGCCTGCCAGCTTGTATTGACAGTGGTTTTCATTGTTACCTGGTTTCCTTTTATGGGTGTAGAAAGCAGTTAAGAAGAGAATATGAGAAAGCTCTGTGGTAAGGTCAACACAGTTAACCCTGTGTGAATGGATCAGTGAATGCTTTGACATAAGAAAACTGACAGACATGCTTGATGATGTCCATAGATACCCACATCTCGACAGAACACCTGTTGGATGGGTCTCTGATATATTCCTCTTATTCCATTTACCTAATAGCAGAATCTGAGTCCTTTGGCAAGCCCACACAGCATCCTTGAAAATCCCCCGTAAGCTGTAGAAATTTATCTTCGGATCCGGTTTTCCAGTACACTGTGAAATGCTGAGCAGTGGGAAATAAAGGTCTCAGGAAAAAGATTCATCCGGCCTGCCCTGCTTGGTGGCTGGACTCTGCCTCCACCTCTATAAGAGAATTTTTATTTTTGTTGCTTGTTTTCATTAAGAATTATACTGGTGGCCGGGCAATGGTGGCACATGCCTTTAATCCCAGTACTCGGGAGGCAGAGCCAGGCGGATCTCTATGAGTTCGAGGCCAGCCTGGTCTACAGAGTGAGTTCCAGGAAAGGCACAAAGCTACACAGAGAAACCCTGTCCTGAGAAACCAAAAAAAAGAATTATACTGGTGGCTTAGGTGCCCACCTGACTGCAGAATACCCAAGGCGTGAAGCATCTGCTGTCCATCAAAGGTCTGACAGTGAGCGTGCCTCAGAAGGCATGGCGACCCACAGCATGACCCTCCCGATGTGTCAGTGAGAGCTGCGCACTGCTTCCTTCAAGGCTCTGCTGTTTGGAATCCGCAGGGTAGACAGCACCAAAGGCTGCCCATCCACACAGTTCCCTTATCATTCACCGCTGTCCTCAGAAAGCGGATTAAATGCACGGGACAGCTGAAATGCCCATCTGCTGTTGTTAGACGGATTCAGTCCCTGGCGCCCCTGCCTAATTACCTGAACAAGCAGAACATCTGCTTTCGGCTGCCCCCCTGAACTGGGAGTGCTGGTGGTTCTCGGACAAGTGCAGTCGAAGCAGAACTGAGCACTGATGTTCCCAGGGGCTGGACGGAGCTGCCCAGATCACTCCCTGCTACTCCTCCTCCCGTTTAAGGTATGGTGGGGAAACTGAGGCAGCCTTACTTCCTTGGAATGTTCCCACCAGGATAGGGGTGAATTCTGGCCCCGAGAGACAGTAGCAGAGTGGGCGGCACGCGTGCCCCTGTTCAGAGCTGTTTGAGAGTGGTCAGACTGTCGGCCCTAGAGGAGGGAGGCCAGAGCTCCACCAGACCAGCCACCTGTTAGCGCTAACCCCCCTACCGGTCTCCAGCATCGTTATTGAGGCATATGGCTCCCTTCCCTCTGCCACTGCACTCCAGGGGTCCTTCTCTGTGCAGCCTCCCAGCTGTTGCCATGAGCTGGAATGAGTCCAAGTTCACCTCCTTGGACTTCCTCTTTCAAGAGTCAAGGTGGAGTAATTATAAAAAGCAGTGCACCCCCGTGTCTACACAGATGGAGTAGATACTTCTACCTAAGTAACTAAACTGTAGGCTTTTCATCTTTTTCAGGGTCATGTCTCTCTCTCTCCTCCCTCTCCCTCTCTTCTCCCCTCCTCCCTCCCTGCCTCTGCTGAGGCCGGGCTCCTTAGTAAAGCACATTGCTTTGGAACTTGCTGTCTTTTGGGGGGGGGGGGGTCTTCCCCTCTGCTGACCCTCCTCTTCTCCTTTACACAGCTGAGTGCACACTGCCTCCTGCAGCCAGAGAGCTGCGGACAGGTGTGTCCGGGACCTCACTTTGGGTGTTGATCAGAAATGTAAGTGCTGAGGCCAGCACTGCCCATCCGTCCTGCAGCCTGGAATTAGGTGATGATGTGCTGAGCTTCCGGGCCAGGAAGGAGCTGCACCCTGTTTAATTAGCACTTTGATTTATAGTAACACACCTGGCAAAATCTAGCCTTGCAAGTCTTTTTTCATTAAGAAAATTTTTTCATTCATTTTACACACCAATCAAAGATCCCCCTCTTCCCTCCTCCTGCCCCCATAGCCTCCCCCCTCAACCCTTCCCCTACTCCCCCACACACAAGAAAGCAAGGCCTCCCATGGGGAGGCACATCCAGTGGAGGCAAGTCCAAGCCCTTCCCCCTGCCTCAAGGCTGCATGAGGTGTCCCATCAAAGGTAGTGGGCTCCCAAAAGCTCCCTCATGCACCGGGGGTGGATTCTGATTCTACCGCCAGAGGCCCCCCAACTGGTGTGTTAGACTGGTAGATTAGCTTAAAGCATCAGCTTTGTGTCTCATTCATTCTCCCCCAAGCCAGAAAGGGTGGCTAGCAGGAGCTGGGATCCCCGAGCCTCTTTGGTTACTGTCATCCCTGAAGGAACAGTGGTCACTTGGGTGGCTAGGAGGGCTGGCCTCTAAGGGTCATCTTACAACCCCCTCAAGAGAGGGTGATGTCAGGTGTCAGAGCTCGCCATACTCTGGTCTCTACAGAAGACAGTGACAACTTCATCCCTCTGACACCTGCTAGGGTAGAGGGTGGCCCTGCATCCTACAAGGATTGGAGGCAGACTGCCATACTGGGGGTGGCCGACTCATCAGGTGAGTGAGCAGATCACAGTGACAGCCCCCCCCCCCCAATCAGGTGTCCTGTGGCCATCAGCACAAAGCAGGTGTCTGGAAGAGATGCCAGAGGAGGCGACTGAGGCCTAAGTATTTCAGCAGTGTGCTCCAGGCTACCCGGATGCTATGAGGCAGAGCTGGGTGTAAAACCAGATCTCTGGCTGAGTCTCCCTGAGAAGAGAAACCAGAAAGAGAGCTGCCACACACAGGGAGAGTGCCTGGGAAGGCCTCCTGCAGACCAGGGTTGACTCTTGGGAGGCTGAGTTGGCGCTGGGGCAGGGGGCTGAACTCTCAGCCTGGGGGACAGACAGGGTCAGAGTCTAGTAAGGCTGCACAGCAGCACTTTTAAGTACAAGTCACGACTGTGGCTGGGACTGTCTCCCCTAAGAGAGGCTGTGACCTCCTGTGACCTTAGGATGTTGTTTGATCTGCACCAGGCTCTGTGCAGATGTACATGAGGTAAAGTGAGGTGAGCAGAGAATAATGTTCCTGATCTGACATGATCGTGTCCGTAGAAAGGGGCAGGAAAGACAGCGGATGCTGTAGTGAAGCATCGTCAGTCTTGGGTATCAGAAGCTTGGGAGGGTCAAGGAGGGTTCTGGAGACAGAGTAACAAAGTGTTACGTTCCGTGAGCCCAGCCTACCAGCCTGCCCAGAGTGCAGGCTTCCAGCTAGGTCTCTAGGACGGCCTGTAGTTGTCAAAGCTACCCAGATTGTGGGAGCTTGTTACAGCAGGCCAGGAAACCAAAGTGGCCACTTCCTGTTCTCAGCCAGCCTCTCAGAGCACAGCTTACCACCATCTTCTTCCATCGTGTCTTAGAGACATTTCACTGCCCACCCCCAACCTCAAAATAGACTGAGGCAGACAGGCTACAGTGACTGTTACTGGGCACTTGCCTCAGTGACGTGGGCTGTCACAAGCCTACAGCTGTCCAAGTACACTGATGCCTTTAGCATAAAGCAGTCTCTCTCTAGGATCCTGGTCCACTGGTCCCACCTGGCCATGTGCCAATCTCATACTTCATGTGAGGAGCATCTTTATTTGGGCTTCCTCTGTCACTCCCCCTGGAGGACTACCAGCTACTTGGTGCCAGATGCTGAGGCTATGAGGAGAGACTGCCTCCCTGAAGATCGAGTAAGGGGTTTCTTGTCTACGCAGTGGCTGTTACTGGGCTTTGACTGAAAGGTGATAATGGCAGAGGACCCTCCACACACCTCAAAGCGTGTTGTCTAACTTAGGAAAGACGCATGGTGGTGCATGCCCAACCATCATCTCAGCACTCAAGGCTAAGGCAAGAGGACTGAGTTTAAGGCCAGCCTGGGCTATATAGTGAGACTCATGAAGCCCAAATAAAAGAGCAAGTCAAATGCCAGATTGGGGCCAAGTGTAGTCGGAAAGTTTCTCTGATCCCACCTGGCCCTGCAGTCCCTCAGCTGCTTATAAAATAATCATTCAGAGGCTTAATATTATTTACAAACTGTATGGCCTATGGCAGGCTTCTTGCTAGCTAATGCTTGTAACGTAAGGCATTTCTGTTTATCTATAAGTTGCCACATGGCCGTGGCTTACAGTGCTTTCACATCTTGCTTCTCCTGGCTGCGCTGGCGTCTCTGAAACCTTCCAACTGCAGCCAAGCCTTATGTGCTGGGGACAGTCACGAGGACATGAGACTGCAGCTGGAAACAAGCACACGGTGGCTGAGAGTGGTGGAGAATGTCACGTGTGCCTGCAGGTGGCATCTCTGTGACCTTGAGAGTTTTGCCATCCAGGTACTTAGAGCATCTACCAAAGACTGCGCTGAGGGTCTCACATCAACACTCAGTTGCCCATCCTGAACTCACCCCACTACCAGGAAAGGACACCCAAGCTCCTTACCCCAAGAGCAAGGATGGGGCCACTTGTAACTGTAACAGTGTGTCACAGTTCACTGTAAAGCTCAGCACCCACTCTGGGTGGGGCTATGGTCCTGTTGAGAAAGTGCTTGCCTTGCGAGCCTGAAGACCTGAGTTCAGTCCTTGTGAAAAGGACTGGGCGTGGTAGCACATTTGTAATTCCAGTTCTGGGGAGGTGGAGAAAAGGAAGGATCCCCTAAAGCTCCCTGGCTGGTTAGCCTAGCCTAATTAGTGAGCTCCAAGTCAGTGAAGGACCCTATCTCAAAGTGGTGGACAGTATTCCTAAGGATGGTGCTGAGGTTGACCTCTGGCCTCCATGTGTTCTTGTAAATCTCTCTCTCTCTCTCTCTCTCTCTCTCTCTCTCTCTCTCTCTCTCTCTCTCTCTCTCTCACACACACACACACACACACACACACACACACACACACACACACACACACACACACATTTTCAAAGGTGGGTGGTGGTTATTACAGAGTAGGTTCTAACCAGAGAATATTTGGGAACACTAGCAGAATAAGAATGATCCCCAAGTCACCTAGGGAGCCTTGCCTATGGGATCAGGGCTCTAGTTTCTGACCAACAACCAGGGCTAGTTCCCACTACCAACAGGTAACTACCACAGTTGGGAACCCACTACCACTAATGGTGGCTGCCGACCATGCTGCCCCTGCTGTGGTCTACACCTACAAAACAGACATCTAAAGCTAGTGAGCTAGAACTTCTCAACATAGAAGTCAACTAAGAAATAAGTCGTGGGTGCCTAGACCAGAGGTTGAGTGACTTTGACTTGCTAAGGTGGCTACTTCTTTGGCCGTGTCTGCATCCACACCTCTTTGTGACAGCCTCATGAGAAGGGAGCTACTGCCAGCTGTTCATTGTCTGATTAGGGAAGAACAGCCTGGAAGACATTGTATAAGGGGAGCTGAAGGTGCCAAAGTGGGAGGCCAGGATCTCACTCCTGGCCATGCCTGCAGCTTGTCAAGGCTGGGACAAGCTTCTCCACCATCCTGGGCTTCAGTTCCCTCACCTGTAAGTTGAGATGGGTGCATTCAAAGAGAAGCATTGGGCGTACTTTCATATATCCCACATCCAGTCGGCTGCAATGGTTACCTCAGGAAAGGATCTGGGCCTCTCATTTCCTCAAAGGTTTGGACAGACCTGTTGGAAAATTCAGATGCTCACTTGCATTGCTTGCCCTGGTTTGGTGTTACTCACCTGATTTCTCATCTCCCCAAGTGCCACACAGGTGTGAGCTGGGTTAGCAGAACCAAGTTAATACTGCTACAGTTATTTTCATTGGGCTAGATGTGGCTTTTAGCTGCCACCAAATGCAGTTCATGTGTCTATTCTAAGTCTTGTCAAGCTGGGGTGTAGCTTAGTGGTATAGCACTTGCCAGGGCGTACCTAAAGCCCTGGGTTCAAGTCTCAGCCCTGCCAAAATCTAAAACTTCATTAAGCATCACATCAAACCACGTGTTCAGAGAAGCCTACCAACTTTAGTCACAGTCACTAAGAAATGCTGGATGGATTTTCCTAGTAGTGGGTCATCCCTGGAGCTTGGTGGCCTTCACATAATTTCCTATGGCAAGTGGTGGCCTGCTGAAGGTGGCAGAATTCAAGCAAGGGACTGTTAATAATGTTACCATTGCATACGTATAATGGAGTGCCACTCTCCCTCTGAAGGGACATTCGTACACGATGCCACCTGAACCTTGAAACGTTAACACTGAAAGAAACCTGTGATGGAAGAGCAAACACGTTGTTCTACTTACATGAGACAAAAGTTAGCTGGGGGCTGGTGAGGTGGCTAAGGAGGTAAGGATGCTTGTCACCAGGCCAGGCAACCAGAGTTTGATTTCCTGAACTCGCATGCTAGGAGGAGAGAACCAACTCCCACGAGTTATCTTCTGACACCCCCCCCACACACACACAAAACATGGCAAACACAGTCATGTACATTTGTACGTACACAAACCAGTGTTTAAAAAAGTATCTGGACATGGTACTCACATGTATAATACCAGCAGGAAGAATGCAGAGTTCAAAGCCAGGCTTGACTACCTAGAACCCTGTCTCAAAAACAAACAATGAACCATGATGCTTGCCTGGGCTCAAGAGTAAACAGGGAGATGTTCTGTGGAGTACTGGAGATGGCGGTGGTAATGGTTGCATAATGATGTTAATGTCCTTAATGCCACTAAATGGTGCCTTAAAATGGTGAATTTTATGCATAATTTGTCAAATTTTACGAAAACATGTTTAAATGGTAGCTAGAATGTGTTGAGCATCTATATAATGTGCAAAGAAGCGTACAGAGCATCTCTCGTGGTTCCCACAATAACCATGGGAGGTAGAATATGAGATGTGGGATGGTGAGGGGTGAGGGTGGAGCTTTGAATCCTGCCGGTGTGGACAGCAAGCAGAGACACAGGTACTCCCTGAGGCCTACTGGCTGCTTCGGGCCTAACCTGTACATCATCAGTACATCTGACCCGTGGTTGCAGTGACATTTCTTGCCTCCTCTATTACAGACCACAGTGATTGACTACGTGAAGCCCTCAGATCTCAAGAAGGACATGAATGAAACCTTCAAGGAAAAGTTTCCTCACATTAAGTTAACACTCAGCAAAATCAGGAGGTATGAGAGCCGCATATCACCCTGAACTTTCCCGCCAGGCCCCTCCAGCACACTGTAAGCTCACATTGTACTAGAGTTTTTCTTGTTCCTCAGGAAACAATGTAGTCACGTTCACCAGACACTCTTCCGCTGCTGGCCGACTCATGCCTGGATGTTGTGGGAGAGCCCAGGGCATCAGGCATCCAGCCAAGCTCCTGACCCTCTAGTTGACACAGCTCTTAGGAAGACGTTCATTCAGTGAGAAACTCATTTCATGCTGTGTGCCTGCAGCTTGCCAGCTCAGTAAGATTGAGGTTATAAAAAGCAGCGAGGATGGATCTGGGGATGGGACTCAGTTGGTAGAGCGCTGGGCTTTCATGCACAGAGCTTGGGTTCAAGCTCCCTCACTACACAACCCAGCCGTGATTATAGTCCTATGATCCCAGCACTTGGGAGACAGAGGCAGAAATGTGAAATCAGCCTAGGATACATGAGTCATGTCTAAAATCACAAACTAGAATGGGCAGCATTCAGGTCTTGGCTTTCTGAGATGCAGGCAAAACAGAAGTGCATAGAATTGGCACCTTTGGGCATGAGATAACTCCACCTAACTAGACATGACTTCAAGGCCCTATCTTTGAGTGGCCACCAAAATGGTCAAAACAGAGAGACAGGCCCAGAGTTCCCATACCGATGATTGGATGGGTTTGTGGTGACCCACATCTGCCAGCCACTCACTGTGCCAAGTTAGAGAGGTGCTGACTCATGTTGTGGTGTCCACACCATGCCTCCAACATCGCTGGCATGTGCTCACCACCTCCGAGATGCTGGAGTATGTGCAGGGCTTACCCTAGTGTACATCCTAATGCAGATTTGATTCTGGCATGTTCCAAACCAAGCATACATGCTCTGTCTGTTTGCTAGGCAGCTTTCCCAAAGACACTTCATGGTTTTTCCTTTAGCCAAACACTTCTACCTGACTTAGAGTCTAATCAGTAATTGGCAGAATTTAGATCAAGCACCTGATATAGCTCTAAAATGAGCGTGGATCCCTTTCTTCACTTGGAGGAGCCTTACCCCCCTTTTCCTGGGGACGCAAATATACACTGTGTTCAGTGGTGTCCCTCCATGCCCTGTCCTGGGGACGCAGATATACACTGTGTTCAGTGGCGTCCTTCCATGCCCTGTCCTGGGGACGCAGATACACACTGTGTTCAGTGGCGTCCCTCCATGCCCTGTCCTGGGGACGCAGATATACACTGTGTTCAGTGGTGTCCCTCCATGCCCTGTCCTGGGGACGCAGATATACACTATGTTCAGTGGCGTCCCTCCATGCCCTGTCCTGGGGACGCAGATACACACTGGGTTCAGTGGTGTCCCTCCATGCCCTGTTCTGGGGACGCAGGTATACACTGTGTTCAGTGGTGTCCTTCCATGCCCTGTCCTGGGGACGCAGATATACACTGTGTTCAGTGGTGTCCCTCCATGCCCTGTTCTGGGGACGCAGATATACACTGTGTTCAGTGGTGTCCTTCCATGCCCTGTCCTGGGGACGCAGATATACACTGTGTTCAGTGGTGTCCCTCCATGCCCTGTTCTGGGGACGCAGATATACACTGTGTTCAGTGGTGTCCTTCCATGCCCTGTCCTGGGGACGCACATATACACTGTGTTCAGTGGTGTCCCTCCATGCCCTGTTCTGGGGACGCGGATATACACTGTGTTCAGTGGCGTCCTTCCATGCCCTGTTCTGGGGACGCAGATATACAATGTGTTCA
The DNA here is from genome assembly GCF_949786415.1 of Peromyscus eremicus. Classification (NCBI taxonomy): domain Eukaryota; kingdom Metazoa; phylum Chordata; class Mammalia; order Rodentia; family Cricetidae; genus Peromyscus; species Peromyscus eremicus. Next base: position 2,599,105 of record NC_081435.1, read on the forward strand.
GTGGTGTCCTTCCATGCCCTGTCCTGGGGACGCAGATATACACTGGGTTCAGTGGCGTCCTTCCATGCCCTGTTCTGGGGATGCAGATATACACTGGGTTCAGTGGTGTCCCTCCATGCCCTGGAGTTCTGCCTTCCCGGAATCCTTGGAAGTGGGGATGCTGTGCTGTGTCTGTGTCAGTTGACCCACAGACGGGCCAGAGCCCTAGTTCCACGGTCTGCTCCCACATCTACTGTGGATTAACCTCGGCCTACATCCCCCAGTGGGAGGGAAATAGAGAAAATGCTTTCCGTATGGTGTCATAGTCCTGTGGGTCCCCTGAGCTCTCTCAGGACTCTGCTTCCTGTCTTTTTCTAGTCTGAAGAGAGAGATGCGGAAGCTTGCCCAGGAGGACTGTGGCTTTGAGGAGCCCACAGTGGCCATGGCCTTTGTCTACTTTGAGAAGCTCGCACTCAAGGGGAAACTGAACAAGCAGAACCGGAAGCTCTGTGCTGGAGCGTGTGTGCTGTTAGCAGCCAAGGTCGGAAGTGACCTCAAAAAGCACGAAGTCAAGCATCTAATTGATGTAAGTGAGCTGGGTCTTGGTGGGGGTGGGAGCATGCACTCAGCCCAGGGGTCCCCTGGAGGGCAGATGGACCTTAATGTCGAGTAGAGATGAGGGTTGGAAAATAATTTGTAGAAGGAATGGATGATCTACCTGGACAAGATGAAAAAGCCATCGTTAGGGTCATGACCTAAAAACCCTTCTCGGATAGCGTGAGTGATGAAGTTATTCTCACAGCCAGAGAAGCCATGTGTCTTAGGGTTTCCATTGCTGTGAAGAGACACCATGACCACGGCAATTCTTATAAAGGAAAACATTTAATGGGGGCAGCTTACAGTTTCATCATGGTGGGACATGGCGGCATGCAGACGGACATGGTGCTAGAGAAGGAGCTGAGAGTTCTACATTTTGATCTGTGGATTGATACACTGGGTGTAGTTTGAGCATCGGAGACCTCAAAGCCCACCCTGACAGAGACACACTTTCTCCAAAAAGGCCACACCTACTCCAATCAGGCCATGCCTGCTAATAGTGCCACTCCCTTTGGGGACAATTTTCTTTTAACCACCACACATGGTAATCACGAGAGTATTGTGAGCAGTGTGACTCCAGACCACCCATCAGAAATGCTGGGTTCAGTGTGATGGTGTGGCCTTACTTCTAAAGGACAGCCCCACCAAACAAGGACACCCTGACGGCCTAGGGTGGGTTTATGGACACCTGTTTTAACATAGAGTGTAGGTGGGCTTTGTGGTTATAGGCCATGAACTTGGGAGGCTAAGGCAGGAGGACTGAAGTTCAAAGCCAGCCAGGACAGCCTGGGGAGACCCTGTCACAAAATAAAAAGAATGGGGAGGATGTAGCATGATGGTAGAGTACATGCCTCGCATGTGAGGCCCTAGGTTCCAATTCCCAGTACACAAATGTACATTATATGTTGTGTGTGTGTGTGTGTGTGTGTGTGTGTGTGTGTGTGTGTGTGTACTGGAGTGTACAAATCAAAAAAGAAAAGCCCAGCCAGAGCGAACTGCCATTGAAAAACGGGTTATTACTCCCAGTTCCAAGAGGAAGGACCTCCCGTAGGCGGCTGTAGCACAACTGTGGACTAGGCGGCCGTAGCACAACTGTGGACTAGGCGGCCCAAAGGACAGAGACTGACTTCACATCGCTGTAAAAGCCGACAAGTCTGAGGTCCGTTCCTGGCTTACATGGGCCTTTTTTTCTGAATCTGGTCTCCTTTAAGGTCACCACGCTCACCAAGACCACCCAGATCCTCTGAGTTCTACTCAGAGGCCTTACCACACTTATTTGTGAGGGACAGACCTTCAGTGCATGTGACCAGAACCCCATGGGGCCATGGGGGCAGAAGGAAAGGGGAGGGCTGTGGCAGGAGCCTTCATTATTGTTTCCAGAAAGGGGTGCCTGCCAGGCCGGTGTGCAGGCTTAGGAACGCCCAGTTTGAAGAATGCCCCTGCCAGGCCGGTGTGCAGGCTTAGGAACGCCCAGTTTGAAGAATGCCTATCAGTGCTGGGCCGCCTGCAGGCGACCAGTGGCCTTGTTAGAGAGAAGAAAGGAGCTGGGACTCTTGATCGATGCGCTTGCCTTTTAAAAGCGTTCTCACAAGGAGTTGTCCACTGGTGCTGATTGGAGCACTTAAGGAGTCGGTGTTTATAAATGCTCAAAGCCCGGCACACATAACTAAGTGCCCTATAAATGTTAGCAATTTTGCGTCCAACCAAAAGTGATTGTCCAGCTCACTGCTGAGGTCCCGAGGCTCTGCTGTTCTCTCTGGAGCCCCTGCAGAGCTGACTCCAGGATGGTCCCGAAGAGAGGCCTTCAAAGGCCGAGACCTCAGAGGAGCTGGAATCACCAGGTTTACGGGCAAGAATCACAGGCTCTGGTGAGCAATCCTGAGCCTCAGGGCAGGTCTGCCAGGATGTCCTATCAGGATCACAGGGCCGTGACTAAACTGCCCTTTCCTGGGCAGTAGGAAGAGTGTGGCCAGGAAAGGCAGGGACAGCAAAGAGGCCAGGCTGTCACAGGCCCAGAACAGATGGTCGGTGCGGTGCCCTAGACATCTGCCCGCCTGCTGTCTAGTGATGAAGAGAGGAAGGTAGGTATTTGGTGTATGTTTTTAAGAGAGTATTATTTATGTCATAGTTTCCTAGTTTTCAGAAATGGTGCCGGGTCCAGTGTGTGCAGTAGATGCGTGAAGATGGAAGTAATCTTTGGGTGCCAGATGAGCATCAACAGGCTTACACAGTTGTCCCCGCTGGCATACACGTTGTTCTCCATGACCTTTCCTGGTTTCAGTACCCAAGCCAACCACAGCCCCAGTACTGCGTGGAGAAGTCCTGAGATGAGCCATTTGTAGGTTTCAGGCTGTGTACCAGTCTCAGCAGTGTGACAGAAGCTGCTCTCCCTGTCCCCCTTCAGACACGAGTTGTCCCCGTGTCCTGTGTGCACCAGCACCTACAGCCACCTCGACTGACTGCCCAAGCATCATAGCGTCGGTCTGAGCAACCCCCACGACAGCATCCCGGTGCCTTTGTCTCACACCGCAGGCATCGCACGGCCGAGCCCAGAACAAGCAACAGAGAGCGCATTTGTGTAGCGTCCACTGCAGTGTCGTTACTGTTTTACTTGAGCCTATAACTCGGGCACAATAAGCCAACCTTTACTATAGATACACTGTTTGATTACGTATCTATATGATGTGGTACTGTGGCTTCAGGATCTCCTTGGGGGTTCCCAGATAAAGTGGGAAATATACATAAATGCATATAATTAATACATCTTCAGAAGTAATGCTAATACAGTTCTGAGCATGTTTATACGATACACATTAAATCAGAGTTCAGTACCGTGCCACGCCGCAGAATCCGATGGTGTCAACACAGACCACAGTTCTGATCCGAAAGCAGCTCCCTGACGTGAGAGCCCGGCCCAGTTTACCGCAGTACCATCAGCCACTGCTGGTAGATACCTCGTCAGCCAAAAGCTGAGCCTGAGTGCTCTAACAAAAGGGGGGACTTTCTGTCCCCCAGTTTCTCTTCTGTTTCTAATCCTGGAAGCCTGTATTGTTGAGTGGACAAGAGAGGAGCCATTGGCCACTCAGCTGTTTAGAGGTGGGACAGCCTCACGGGGACTTGGGTCCCCACACGTGAGAGGACAAGGCTGAATCACAAATCCTCATCTCGTGTCATGCGAAGCGTTCCTGAGCTGCTCGCTGGCCAACGTGCTCTGACCTCTAGGCCCGACTCAGTTATAAAGATGCAGTTAGAATCCCAGTTAGAAGCCGGGTGGTGGTGGCAGCGCACGACTTTAATCCCAGCACTCGGGAGGCAGAGGCAGGCGGATCTCTGTGAGTTCGAGGCTAGCCTGGTCTACAGAGCGAGTTCCAGGAAAGGCGCAAAACTACACAGAGAAACCCTGTCTTGGGGAAAAAAAAAAAAAAGAATCCCAATTAGAGCTCCGGGGTGGTGGCACACGCCTTTAATCCCAGCACTAGGGAGGCAGAAGCAGGATGATCTGAGTTTGAGGCCAGCCTGGTCTACAGAGCGAGTTTCAGGACAGCCAGGGCTACATAGAGAAAGCCTATCTCAAAAAACCCAATTTAAAAAAAAATTCCCTGTTAGGTTTTGCCTCAGCACAGCAGATGAACATCTTGATATCTTGAGTTGTGATCACCTGTAAAATGGGCATAAGTGCAACATGAACTTTAAGAACGTTTGGAGTAGTAAATGGAGTTGTCATGGACCCCCAGACAGACCGCTGGCCCTCGGGGAAGGTTTGCTGTCTGCAGCACCAGCACTAAGGCAGGACACAGCCGGTACTAACCCTCTCCGGCTCCTTGCCTGTGATGCACAGACAGATGATTTGGGTATGTTTTCCTCACCCCTGAAACTCACACTGAAATTTGATTTCCATTGCATGGTGTTGGGAGGGGACTCCGAGGAGGACTTGTGCCATCTTTTGGGAATTGATGTCTCCTGAAACTAGAGTAGCTACAAGAGTAGCGTGTGAGGAGTGTGGCTGTGGCTGTGCATTCCTGGTTTCTGCACGGCATGGACCCAGCCGGCCTCTTCTGCTTCTCTCCCTGAGATGGAGCCGCACAGCACCTTTACCAGATGCAACTGCCTGACCTCCAGAACCTCTCTTCTTTTAAAATTCACCCAGTCTCTGGTGATCTGTTATAGCAATGGAGAGCAGATGCAGCCGTGATAAATACTCATTGACTTGAGTCAATGCACTTGGAAAAAAAAAACAAAAACAAGCCTAAGTTGTTAAATGCAAAACTAACATGGTTCTGTTGACTTTGCAGAAACTGGAAGAGAAGTTCCGACTGAACAGGAGAGAACTGATTGCCTTTGAATTCCCAGTGTTGGTGGCCTTGGAATTTGCACTTCATCTGCCAGAGCACGAAGTCATGCCCCACTATAGACGCCTGATCCAGAGCTCCTAGCACAGGCCCTAGGAGGGCCAAGGACTGCTTCCTCCGAGTACGGTGCAGCCTCGCTTACTCCCAGAGACGAGTCGAGCTGAGCCTGCCCAGAGAGTCTCCTTACAGCTTTATTTTCATGGAGAAGCTGTACCTGGACCTTGCTAGGGAGACGCCGCTCAGGCTCGCCGCCGAGAGGAGGCATGTGCTGGGGATGCTGGAGGCCCTCCCAGGTCCCCACAGTCGGAACTCAGTGCCCACTCTCCCTCCCAGGCACATGTGAAGTTTGAAGCTGCTCAGGGCCTTTACTGCAGACTGGTTCTGACTGGGAGCATGCTGTGCTGGAGCAGAGGGAACCAGATGTGCAGGCTTGGGGGACGAGGCTTAAAGTCCCCTCTCCCTGTGTCAAGAGTGTGCCAATCTATTTTTATATCTGCCATCGGAAGTGCACTTTCCCTGGGCACAAGGGTGTGGGTGTGCAGATGTCTGAGGGGCACTGTTACACTTGACCCCCAAAGCCAATCCCCACCCTCTATGGAGCTGACTTGTAATGATTTCTAGGTGACAATGACTCAGATCCAGAGTGACATCTCTGCTCTTAGGAAGTAACACTGTCTATGAGACTGTACCTGCCACCCGCTGACAGGGGCGACAGTTCAGAGTGGCGCGCTCCGACTTCCTGCCGTCACACCGGGCTTCTGTCTAACCTCCAGCTCTTGCCTGTGGAGACGTGAGGGCTGCACTCCATACGTGTATTCTTGTGCTCTATGTTAGAGTGCATAATGAGCGCGTTTACTGTGCTAAATACATATACATGTGTGTTTTATAAAAGTCTGTATTGGGGGTAAGACGCATGATTGGTGTCTTGTGGCTCTTGCAGCTGGGACAAACTACATTTCAAGTTGTGGTTAAGTTGATTGTTAGTACAAAATTGTGACTTGTCCTGATTCGCTCTGGGACTGCCTGTCCTGAAGCATTAACCATGCTGTCACCTAGTAGTTACACAGGTGTAACTTTACCGAAGAAAGCTTGTGGCCATGAATAAAGAATTAAAGTATTTTGTTCTTTTACAGATACATAAATGTGTGTGTGAACATGTAAGTCTCAGTCACCTTGTCATAGTTAGAGTTTCTATTGCTGCCATGAAACACCATGACCAAAAAGCAGGTTGGGGAGGAAAGGGTTTATTGGGCTTACACTTCAGTGTTGCTGTTCATCACTGAAGGAAGTCAGGACAGGAACTCAGACAGGGCAGGAACCTGGAGGCAGGAGCTGATGCAGAGGCCATGGAGGGGAGCTGCTTACTAGCTTGCTTCACGTGGCTTGCTCCATCTACCTTCTTATAGAACCCAGGACCACCAGCCCAGAGATGAACCTCCCACCATGGGCTGGGCCCTCCCCCATTGATCACTAAATGAGAAAGTGCCTTACAGCTGGATCTCATGGAGGCCTTTCCTCAGCTGAGGCTTCTTCCTGTAGTGACTAGCATGTGTCAAGTTGACACAAACACCAGCCAGTCCACACCTCTGCAGCCATCCCTTGCCTGCCACCTCAGACCTCACCAGTTCTCGTGAGGTTGCAGACAGAGACCCCTCTACCTGGAGAAAGGAGAATGGAGAAGGCAAGTCTCCACAGCTGTTCTTAGTGGTTGGTGCTCAGAAGAATCTCAGTTCTACACCATGTAGTTTTGGTTTTTTAGAGACAGCCTCTCACTCTGTAGCCCAAACTGAGCTAAAACTTGCAATCCTCCTGCCTCAGCCTCCCCATTGTGACTGTACGCATGCCTGTCTATGAAACTGAAACTTGTTATTAGGCATGGTCTCACTGTGTTGTCCAGTCTGGTCTCCCACTCCTGGGCTCAAGTCATCCTCCTGCCTCAGTCTCCCAGTAGCTAAGACTACAGATGCACACTGCCCCTCAAGGTGGAGAAGCTGCAGCTGCTGTGAGAACATGAAGACTTTTAGGCTTTTAAACCTTAATTTAGCTGAATCCAGTCCTAAATAGTTTGCTATCAAGTTTCCTTGTCCAAGTATCCGTTGGGTGGGATATGATAGCACACAGAGTCGCTCAAAAGTTCAGCCAACTAGTATTTAAGGAACACACACGGTTTACAAAGCAAATTGGGAAGCACAAAACCTCCAGACCCCAGACCTTCAGAATGTTCGCGGCCATCCTCTCTGGTGGTGCCCGTCACCATGCACCTGACTGACAGACGTGCTTTCAAGCTCCCAAGCCCTCACTCAGAACCTGCAGAAGAGAGACCTACTCTGACAGACAAGGCTCCTGTAGGCAGAGATGGCCCGAACAGTCAGGTGCCAAGCTGGGGTGTGGGGGAACAAGTCCTTCCCTGTGTCTTCAAACCGGATTTATAGTCTTGGATTTGGGATGATTCGTATTTGATCAGCTATAGATGGGCTCAAGGTGTCCCTAGTCTTTTTCCTTTGAACTTAAGCACTGGGGTTATGAGTGTGTGGAGGGGGAGCCTTCATGAGGATGTTGTGACAAGAGCTCTTCTAGCTCATGTTCACAACTCCAGCTTTCTGGGGGAAGAGAAGATGAGGAGAGTGAGGGACATACACCAGTCAGACTCTAGACTCTTCCCCACCCGTGGGCTCTGGCAAGGAGTCCAGAAGGAAACTTGAGCCTTTGCTGTGAGAAAGACACAAAGGCCAGTTCTAGAAGTTTCTGTGTCTTTGCCCTTTGGTCTATCACAGGGGGAAGATTCATGCACACCTCTGAGGATTGACCTGAAGTTTTTCTAGGGTGGTCTCTAAGGAAACTCTGTTCCTTGGGACAACAGGGCCGACCCCAGTCTGGTCTGCAAGGCATAGGTACCTCTGCTCTAGCTAACCCCAGATGTGAAGGAACAGACGAGAACCAAACAGAAAAGTGGTACCTGTGAGAACTGGGCCAGTTCCCATGCCTCCCTGTACCTGTTCAGGAAGCCCCGGCAGCCATGCATAGGGTAGAAGTCACTTCCCCTCTGCTAAGTCAGGAACTCTGTGTCAAACGCGAATGGGGTTTGTTTTCCTCAGTCTTTTCTTTCTGATCAGAAATTTGTTATCATCAGCCAGCAGGCTCTGCTTGGAGCGGTCACTTCACACAAATCACTCCGTGTCACGTGTCCCATCTTAGTGACTGGGAAGCGGGATTGGACCTAGGTTCCTTTCCTCCTTGTCACTCCTTCCTGTTCCCATCATCCCTACAACAACAAAGAAAACAGCTCCCGTTCCTTATCTGTCGCTCTCTGACATTTCCTGTTCAATGCTCAACTGCCAAGTCCTTTGCCCTCCAGGCCCTGGCTGCCTCTGGTAACTTAGGAGAAGCCGGCTGCTGCCCCTTTGCAAGAATCAAATAGACAGAGGGAAGAGGAAAGGGAGCTCAGGTGGGGTGCCCCTAGTGGAGAAAGAAGTCTTCCCAGGCAGGAGGAAGCACCCCATGGGAAAGGTAACCTGCAGTCACCGCCCTGGGACAGTTAAGGACAATGCTACCATGTGGGGGCTGCTGTGGACAGGAGGAAAAAGCAAAGGTCAGTTCAGATGGGGTTCACACAGTTCAGGTGAACACTGGCTCCAACCAAAGGCGGCTTCCAGAAGTGCAGCCGCAAGGCAGAGCTGATGAGAGCCGTGAGGAAGAAAGCTGGCGGGATTCACGGTCTGAGTGAAGTGCTGGATGGGGCGGGTGGTTCAAGAGGACATTGAGACTAACACCATGGACAGACAGAGGACATTGAGACTAACACCATGGACAGACAGACAGGGCAACAGCATGACAGCATCACTGATGAGAATCAGAGCCTACATGACAGAGAAGGGATGCTCTCAGCGCGCTGTGGATGAGGCTTCCTCCTTGGTGACAGGAACGTTGGTTACCCTGCTCCCATCCAACCTGGACAGCTGTCCTCCAGAAGCCCTTTGGTGGCACGTGCCAGCCAAGCTGCCTGTGGCTTCTCTTCCTCCGTTCCCATGCAGAGTTGAGAGCTGGCTCTGACTTATTGATGCCAAGACCCTCCTCCATTTCCCCTCTGCCCAGCCAAGGGATAAGAGACAGCCTGAAGACATGAAACCTCCCCCTGCCTCTGAGACCTGGAAGAGGAGGTTCCCCATTCTGCCCTTCAGACCCGAACACTCATCAGAGTACCCAGCATGCTGTCTGTCCATAAGTCTGTATGCCCATGGCATCAGCAACTCTTCAAATAAATCTATTACCCAAGAGGACAGTCTGCCTCAGTATCCCCCTTGAACCCTAAACCTGAAACCTTTTCATAATGGTGTGTGTTTGAACCGGGGACCTTTACATTTATTAACACCATGTACAAGACAGTCAAGAGCCTGACACAGTAACTGAAGTGCCATCCTCATATGATGTCTAAGTCAGCCAGGTGAAGAATGCTGCCAGCCTGGCCTTGCTCACCCTGGAAAGCCTGGGGTGAACTGGAAGAGGCATGGCCCCTTGATACTGGTAAGACCTGACCCAGCCCACTAATGAGAGATGGGGGGCTGGCTATTAGCTCAAGATTGATGGAGGCAACTTGGAAATAAAATAGCTAGACGTCACCAGAGACAGAATTGTTCCTTTATAGATCCACCTGAACGGCCACACAGTCTTTCTGCCAGAGTAGAGGGGATTTTATAGGGTGGAAAGAGAACTTTGGGATGGAAGATTCCACCTGCAGATCAGTTACCTTGCCGTCTCAAGGTAGGAGGATCACTCAGAGATGTGCCGAACTTCCCACCAGAGCGTCTGGTGCCTGAGAGGCCCAGGTGCCACCAGTGGAGCCTACTTTCCCTTCCAGAGAGGCTCAGTCCACCTGAGATCTTCAGGCCATTAGCCCCTCAGGAGCCTTCCCAGTTTTCCACCCTGCTCTCTAGTATATACACAGTCTCAGGACACACCCCCAAGCTACAGATGAACTTCAGAATGAGTGTTATTACATGCAACTGAGTCAAGGTACTTTTTAGATCCATGTGCAGTTGAGCTCTTCCAGATGTGCCGTCTATACCCTGGCGACTCTCTTCCAGATGTGCCGTCTACACCCTGGCGACGACTCTCTAGGTCAGGTTGCTTGGCAGTTCCGCAGCACCCCCTAATCTTCTACACCAGTGCACTTCCTCCTGTCACACCGCAGGGCATGCCTTTGCCTCCTGGGCTACGTGACCAATGTCATCCTTCTCACTGGCTCCTCTCTCAGCTGCTTCTCTCCCCAGGCTGCTTGTCCCTACACTGTAAGTCCGCAGCCTGCTTCCCACCTGATCCCTCTTCCTCTCTACCTCACTCCATGGCATCTCCTTCCACCTGCTTCGACCAGTCTTGGGATTCCACTGAGGTGCCGTGACCCCACTGCCGTGACCCCCACTGCCGGGTCCTCGCACACATCCCCACATCATACTCACCATACTGACTGCAAACTGACAGTCTAACACACAGACATTCATGGTCTCAACTGGACAGAGTCCTTTGGCCACTCAGTCGGGAAGTCCCTACAATCCCTACTTGTCTTTGGCGGCTGGGTGATTTCCACAGCTCTCTGGACATGTAAGCATTTGGGTTTTACACACTTGCTCTGAACGGTCCCTAGAGTTCTCATACCACCACAGACTGGCCTCAGTGAGACACATCAGAAGGTGTGTAAACTCACCCATCCCAGCATGCTCAGAGTGTGCTTTCAGTTTTTTCACAGAGACTAAATATGATTTTTCAGAAAACATAAAAAACACAAACAAAAGACATTGAAATCAAGACCAATGAGGGGAAAGAATGAATGGAGACAAATATTTATTCTCAATTCTTTTCCTCATTGAAAATTTCCATATCTAGATCCTATTGGCCTGAGATATGGGCTTAGAAATATGGTTCTTACTGTGACCAAAAGAAATTTCCACAAGGGGCAGGAGAGCTGGCCCAGCTGTTAAAAACGATAGCTGTTCTTGCAGGGGACCGAGGTTCTGTTTCCAGTACCCATGAGGTGGCTCACAACCATCTGTAACTCCACTGCCAGGAGATCTGACGCCGCTGTCTGACCTCTGACCTGGTGTGCATATGGTACACATACATGCAGGCAAAATACTCAAACATATAAAATAAATAAATCTATAAACAAACCAGGTTTCCAGAGGCCAATTTACTATTATAGACCAGATCCTTCACTGGAGAATGAAGAGGCATTTGATGAGCACTTGTCAAATGTGGTCCCCAGAGTCACCGGGGGCTTGCAGAAATGAGACTCCTTGTGCTTCCAGAATCTCTGGAAGTGGCACCTGGGAATTCAGCACTCCCAGGTGGCATTTTTCCCTTCCCAAGCTTGACAACCACAGTCACAAAGGTGTCGAGGTGTCATAACAAAACCCACAGGAGGCAGTCAAAGATTCTCATGCCAGCAGGGCTTCTCATACACGTCAGAAGCCAGAGGGTCCAAGTCAGGACCCAACATTCCAAGGAGCCAGGCTCCTAGCCCACAAATCACATTCCTATGTTTAGAAGTAATACACTGGAGAGTGTATTTCTCTGACATTAATCTCTCGGTCACAGGGTATATAGGGGGACAGTTTTACACCTCTCTTTTCCCTGAGGATGTAGGAAGAAGAAAAATCATAAGCAAAAGAAGTTTTGGTATCTAATGTGCCACATGGGGAGACACAACCAACCAACCAGAAGAAATATTAATGGGAAATAAATCCTTGTGTCCTAGTTTGGGAGATTTTTTTTTGTTATAATGTTAATACTAAAGTCTCCAGAACCTAAACTGTAAACCTTTGGAAGACACTCAGAGGAGCTGTGAGATGCTCCAGCTCCAAAGCTCAAGATTGTATGAGAGAGAGAGAGAGAGAGAGAGAGAGAGAGAGAGAGAGAGAGAGAGAGAGAGAGAGAGATCCATGACTCGCCGTGTGAACGGCAGTGCCGCAGGAGAAAGAAGTCTGACGGGGCAATGTAGGAATGGAGTAACTGAGCACAGCCAAAGTTAGCCATGATCTCATACCACAAAACCATTGCTCTAAAAAGCCAGCTCCCACCCAGAGTCAGTTATTGACCAGGGCCCTCGTTTACAAGGCACAAACCAAACCACTAAAAGACAGCTGTCATATAGAAACAGCCACAGCCCGCTGTCCCCAGTCAGTTCTACCACTGATGACCCCGCCTGCTGCTCTCTTGCAGTGCACCCTGGGAACTTATTCTCCTGAGGCTGGAGAGATGGCCTGATAGTTAAAAACACCGACTGCTCTTCTGGAGGACCTGGGTTCAACTCCCAGCACCCACATGGCAGCTAACAACTGTCGTAACTCCAAGATCTGACACCCTCACACAGACACACATGCAGGCAAACACCAATGCACATAAAATAAAAATAAATTATAAAGCAACAACAACAAAACCCTTGTTCTCGTCTACTCTGATTTGACTTGTATGAATCCCTTCACTGCCAGTGAGTCTGACATCGTATAGAGAATGGGCAGTTAAGAGAAGACCCAGACCCAAATCATCTAATAATAGGGCAGAAGAGAGGGCTTCTGCAAAGAAAAGAATGAGTGGGGAGAAGGGAGAGGGTGACCCGGAGAGTGAGCGGCACAATTCGTAGAAGCCGGGACAAGGACCAGTTCTCAGGAGGAGAGAGCTGGACAGATGTGCTCCTGAGACGAGGGAGTCTCAACTCGAGTCAAAGATGAGAACACTGCTAAAGACTCTCATGAGCACTACCTTAGAGGTGTGGACCAGAGTGCGCAGGAGGGAATGGGGATGGAGAAGTGAGGTCAGCAGCGGAGATGTCGCTCTTTGGGAAAGTTATCTATGAACAGGAGAAAGCTGCTGAGTAAGTTTGAAGCTGAGAACCAAAACTTCAGCCTTCACTATCAGTCTGGACACAGAGAGGTGGAACTTCTGCCCGTATGAACCTGGCTTTGCTGTTCCACTGCCTTAGCTCACGTGACTTCACTGCTGCTGTCTTAGTTCACCTTGCTTACAGTTCGGAACTGGCCCCATAAGCACGTGGTGTACTTGTTTACTTCAGAAACTCCCCAAAGACCCATCAACTCATTAATGGAAAACAGCAGATAAATTGCACCCAAAGAAACAAACTTTGAATTCATGTGTTGTAGCCTGCAATCCTGAATCCCTACTTGGAAAGACTTGTCTATAACCAGACCTGTTTCTCCCTTGTCTTCCCCACTCTGAAACATGCCCAAACTTTGCTGTTCTGAACTAACTCAAACCTTGTCTCGTTAATGGGTGTGCTGGGGATTTGGGGGAGTCCACAACAAAGGTGGTGAGGAGAAAACCTTATGTGTGTTTTCTAAATAGGGAAGATGTGAGGGCGTTTAAATCCAATGGAGAAGCAGGTTAAGTAACTTTAAAAATACATCCCTGGGTTTCTGAGGAGAGAGAAGACTTGGAATCAAGGGGGGAGGTGGTGCTCCGGACAGGAGGGAGGGTACGAATGTGGGGCTACAGTGGGAAGGTGAGGGTGTTCACTGGACAGCTTCTGCTCTTCTCTCAGCAGAATGTGAGGCCCCTCTGAGTGGAAGAGGACAAAGGCCTGAGGTGTGGAAAACACTTGTAATAATTAGGGGAAAGGGGGCTATGGGGCTCCTGAGAAGCTGTATTTCCTAGAACTGCTGGGGACAATGTGCCTGTTCTGTGACTTCTTCAGTTAACAAATAATGAGGGCTTCTGGGTGACTACATTCCCATCATGCTTTGGACATAGTATTCCCAATAGATTTTTAAAGTCATTAAACACATTAACTCATTATTAGTGCCGGGATCAAATCCAAGGCCTGTGCACAATCAGCAAGCATTCTGCAATTGATCTATATCCCCAGTCCTTGGTTTTTCTGAGACACTTCCACACCTGTCTGAAGTCATCTTAAAGACAATTTACTCTGTCACCTAAAGCCAATCACTGAGGAAGCCCTGCCAGATGAGGGTCATGGGGACAGCAGTGGCATTTGCTGTTTGGTTCCTATAGTGGTTTGAAGGGCAAATATCCCCCCAGGAATTGGAACACTGCCTCTAGGTTGGTGGCATTGTTTGGGGAGGTGGTGTGGCTTTGCTGGAGGAAACCCATCCGCAGGGACAGTGAAAGGATTAAGAAAGAAAGGCGAAGTAGGTACCTTCAGGGGCCGGCCAAGCTGTGCCCTAAGAGAACATGCCACACACAACAGAGTCAGTGCAAGAGGTTTATTGGGGGAGGGGGAGAGTGAACGAGTGAAAGGAATCCCCAGGGACATGAGAGGCAGACAGACAGACAGACAGAACAGGGAAGAGACAAAAGCAGCAAGAGCCTGAGCTGGGTCTGGCGGACACTTTGAAGGGGTGCACATGTCACATAGCTGCCCGTGGAAAGGCACCTGCCGTGGAGGCAGCTGCAGGCTGGGAAACTCACGGTCCTCCCTTTTGTTTATTATAAAAAGGCGAGGAAATAGGAAAGGGTAGCTGGTGAGGTGGGAATGGGGGCGCTGTGTTCTCTAGACTGCTTCCTGTTGTCTGCGGGTGTCGGCATCTTTGGGGGACCTGAGAAAGCTGGGATGCTGGCCAAGTCCTGGGATAGCTGGCTGTTTCTCTCTGTCCAGGCTCTGAGGGACTGTCTGGCACTGTGAAAGTGCAGGTCTAGTTGAAGCAGTCTGGGAGGGTGGACCCCCTGGGGCAGCCACTTTGAAGCTGTCCAGGATGCAGATTTTGAGGGGACACCTGGACCTGGCAGGATGCTGGCAGAGGAGAAGAAAAAGTTAAGAAGTTTAGAGGGATATTTTTTCTTAGGTTCTGGTAATTGAGGGAGGGGACTCCCCAGACCAGGGAAAGGTGGGGATGCTCTGAACGTTCATAGCCTCACCCCACTTCCAGTTTGTCCTCCCTGTTTTGTGGTCTCTCAGCTCCCTGCTCCTGCTGCCTGCTGCCAATGTCTCCCTCAACATTATGGACTCTCTCTCTGGAACCATAAACTCAAATAAACTCTTCCTTAAGTTGTCTTTGGTTATGGTGTTTCATCACAGCAGAATGACTAATACAGTTATTATGTGCAGGTACAAGGCAAGTTGCTACACACACACACACACACACACACACACACACACACACACACTCACACCTTTCTCCACTTAATTCTTTCAATAAAGCAAAGAGGGCATCAAATTACCTTCCCCACTTTGACAATGTAAACTCAGTGAGTTTATACCCTAAGCCAAGAATGCCCAGGCAGCTGCTCACCTCCAGAGGCAGCCCTGGCCTCACCTGATCAAGACAGACAAAGACCATGGAGGCTGAGGAGACAGAAAATTCTTGAAGAGGAAAATTCAGCTTTGCTACCAAATAAAAATTAATTCTTTGCCTTGAGGACAAGGAATTTACTCCCATAGTGAATTCCCCACAGAGGGGTGGGCAGTTCGCTAACTATAACCTGAGTTTCCCCAGGCAAGACTAAGCAGAGACTGCCTTTCCCCTGACTGCCACTTAGCTTTCCTCCAACTTACCCGCACTCTTGGGTACCCAATCTCTAAGGCTTCCTGAGGTGTCCTCCCCAGCTTCAACTGGCACTCAGCAGTTGCTTTAAACAGTATTGCCTTCATACTTGGCTCTATACGGTAACTAAATGCAGGATGAAAGCCTGGCGTCTCTGCTTCCATTTGTATCTGCCTCCTGTCCTCTGAACTACCTGGTCCCCTCTGCATGGAGGTACATCAATCACTCAAGGTGTAGATACCTAATGCACTTAGTCAAGTCACTGTCCTAACCCTGCAGTCACCTTTAACCTAGGAATAGCAAGGTCTATAGGCAGGACAGCCACACTTAAAAACAGCAATTTATAGAGGAGAGGTTAGCCCTGGATAGCTTGTTCTGTAAGACCCTAGGCTAACCCTCAGATAGATCATCCTGTAAGACCCTCTGGTGCCCTCTGGGGAAGACAGTGAATGACAGGTTACCTGAAGGACTACCATGCAGGATTAAGGCAGAGACAATGACAGGCAAGACCACACCATGGCCAGAACAGCTGAATTTATACACACCATTTGCCCTGCGCTGATTCTTGTTAGAACATAGACCTGCCCCAAAAGACAGTGGTCACTTGAAAAGGCCAGATCCCACAGCCTCAAGAGACTAGACCATGCCCCTGTTAGGAAGTGGTCAGTGTTGTGGCCTCTAACAGCAGTTGCTAATTTATGATCCTAAACACTACCTGGCTCCTCTATGCTCTATATCACATGGTGTGAAAATTCTGGCTACACCCAAAAAGGTTATGAAAGGTCACATTTCTTTGTTTTGGAGGGTTAATCTAGAGACTCCTCAGGGGAAATTTTTCTCAGGGAGATTCCTCCAAGGCTGCTCTCTGAAGAGTCCCCTCCCCCACACACCCATTCTTACTCTTTTTTTTTTTTTTTTTTGTTTTTTGTTTTTTGTTTTTTGACACAGGGTTTCTCTGTGTAGCTTTGTGCCTTTCCTGGATCTTGCTCTGTAGACCAGGCTGGCCTTGAACTCACAGAGATCCACCTGGCTCTGCCTCCTGAGTGCTGGGATTAGAGGCATGTGCCACCACCGCCCGGCTCATTCTTACTCTTAATTCAGCTCCTCTTCAGTTTTTGAAGGGAAGCCTCTCCTTCCCAGGAGACCCTGTCCTTCTCCTCCTCCTCATTAGTAACCATTGCGGCCATGTCTCCCTTACTCTATTTTTAAAGAGATATTTATTTTTTTATTTTATGTGAACGAGTGTTTGCCTGTACGCGTGTATATGTACTGCACACATGCAGTGTCCTCAGAAGCCAGAAGAGGGCATCAGATTCCCCCCAACTGGGACTTACATATAGTTGTGAACTGCCACATGGGTGCTGGGAACTGAAGCCAGGCCCTCTGAAAGGCAGCCAGCGCCCCTGTACCATCTCTGTCTAAGCTCTTCTGCCCACTGCCCTTTCTCCTAATAGACTTCATTCTTCTGAAGGGAACAGTTCCTCAGCTTCTTTACAGACTGGACTTTGCTCTTCTTTTATTATATTTAACAGTTCTTCCTCTATCCAAGCCTAAAGTTCATATTAAGTATCCCAAAGACAAACTTCGGGTCACTGAACCCCTTTATCTATTCTGGTTCCCAGTGAGCATTGACTAAGTCTTCTCCCTCAGCTTCTCACCATCTCATCTTTTTAATTGGTGGATTTGAGTGGAGCTGCGGCATTTTGCCTCATAATCTGGCCACATGGTTATTTCAGTTCCAAAACCTCCCCACCCCTGCCCCAGCCTTAGATGCTGTTCTCCTGTGTACCAAAGACTCAGAACAGTACTATGTCCTCAAAGGAGTTGGGGTGGAAAGAAATCCCTCTCATGCCAAAGCCCCTCCCCCCACCAGCTCCCTGAGTTATGTCTAAAGCAGCCTCCCATCTCAGGCCTTCCATCTTCAAGAAATCATAAGGCCTTGGACATCTAGACATAAGGCCTTGGACATCTGTCTACATCAGAAAGGAAGGACCTATTGGTACCAATATACTCTACAGGGTAATATCTTACTGCCTAACATCAATATCACTTTTACTCTAGAAAAGTTGTGGTCCCAATTTAATTATAAATCAAACTGGCTTTGGAGTTGGAATGTGGCTCTCTCCTTCTCTAAACCCAAGCATGTTGCAAAAATAAAAAATTAGAAGATTCTGTCTCATATCAGAAGAGCCAACTGGTGTGGGACAGAAGAAAACCAATAATCTAGGGACCACTGTTGTCAAGACTCTGTTTCTCTCCATGCTTATTCTTGATTTCTCAGAATCCTTCCTCACATGTCATGTCATACTAAGATTTCAAACTTTCCATTTTGATATTAATAATGTTCAAGTTTTCCACAGTGAAATAGCAATCTCTGAAGTCTCCAGAAGGAAGATGGGGCCCCACAACAACTCTACCCAGTCCAGAATGATGCCATTGTACCTAAGAACATTATTCAATGATCAATCAGCTTTGGACTGAAAACTCTGCAGGACAGTTTTAAGATGAGATGGTCCATCATACTATACTTCTAGCCAGAACGTCAGATAACCTTACACATTACTATGAGACTGCCTACAAATATTACAGCTAGTTCTATTGAGACTTAACCACTAACCATTTCTTACAGGATCCCACAGAGATATTGTCACCCCCTAAACAGTAGGAAGCAATTTTAAGAAAACGATGCCCTCTCCCTCAAAAGTTTTCATTTTCTCAAGGTTATGGATAAATTGTTATAGGGTCGTGGGTGGAACAATAGAATTTAGACTCAGAATTCTTTTTTGGAAAAGAAAAAGGGGGAATGGATAGGTATAATATATTAAGGTAGATTATTGTATCCACTAGTAAACTAATTCAGCAAACTACCAGCCTTAGATAATTTGCACTGATATGGATTCTTGTATATTGATATAAATGTAAACTTTTTTATATTAATAAGATAATTTGTATATTGATACAAATTCAAAACTATAATCATCATATTGTACACATGTTCCTAATCTTATTTGAAATATTTTGTATATTGATACAAATGTAAAATTATATTTGTAATACTGTATGTATGTTCTACATGTTTAGGATATTTTGTATATTGATACATATTAAGGATATTGTTATCATACTGCATTATACATTTGCAGCTCCATTTAAGATATTTTGTGTACTGTCACAATTTTGAGGTCATTGTCCTTAATACTGTACATCAGTTTACAGACTGTTTACCTTGTAAATGTGAAGCCTTAGTCCTTAGGTTATTTAGGTAGATAAAAATTACAGATTAATAGTCACCCATGGCTGGGCGGTGGTGGCGCACGCCTTTAATCCCAGCACTCAGGAGGCAGAGCCAGGCAGATCTCTGTGAGTTCGAGGCCAACCTGGGCTACCAAGTGAGTTCCAGGAAAGGTGCAAAGCTACACAGAGAAACCCTGTCTCGAAAAACCAAAAAAAAAAAAATAGTCACCCATTATTGTCATCTCTGTAGTTATATTAGTTAGGTTCTACAGATATACAGAAACATATGTCAGATGGACAGATCATCTTCACACACTTCATAGACCTATAGATTATGGCATTTAAATGTTTTGATAACTTAGAATTCTATTGACATGAGACACAATTGCTCCTGGCAGCACTGATCTACTCCTGAGAGAATGTTGGGCTGCTAAGACACTCCGTTTGTAAGTTTGTCTTCTTCTTGGCACAAAATGGCCTACTGGGCAAAGAACTGCCCTTGCCTTGACTGCTGACAGTATGAATGCTGTCCTTTCCAGACAAGCAGGACACACACACAAAAAAAATGACTACTGAACCTTGCCAAGACAGAGTAAGATGGTCTTTCAAAATTACTGCTTCTGAAAATGGTCTGTCAGATATTCTAGGCCTGTAGCCAAAATGGATGCCCCAACAGGGCTGAGAATCTTTAGGTGACTGTCGAGGCTGCCAACAGTCTGTCTATTCTCATAATTTTTTGGAAATTGTTTGCTTGTATTTCCTGTTTTCTCAGGTATTATTATGTTCATTCTCAGGTCTTTGATGGGGTTGAAAAATAGCTACTGTTGCTCAAATCTTAGATGATCTTTTAATAAAAACCCAGAACCAGATATCAGGGTGAAAGCTGATCAGAGAAGCAGAACAGCCAACGACTAGTTCTTACCTCTATGAAATCCTCACTCTAAAGAGAGTGAGTTCCTGTTTCCTCACACCTTATGTACCTTTCTCTGCCCTGCCATATTACTTCCTGGGATTAAAGGCATGTGTGCTTCCCAAGCAAAGGCATGAGATCTCAAGTGCTGGAATTAAAGGTGTGTGCCAACACTGCCTGACCTCTGTGTCTAATCTAGTGGCTGGCTCTGTCCTCTGATCTTCAGGCAAGTTTATTAGGGTACACACTATATCACCATATTTCCCCTTTTTATTTAAAATAATAATAGAAGGTTATAACTAACATAAGAAAAACTATATACAATAAGTATATATAATATATACAGCCAAGAACTACATTTACAGTGCCCAGTCCATTAACATTTGACAGATTCAGAGAAATAGCCCATTACTTATCCTATTTTGGTGAGTCCAAAATGTACCTTATTCACTTTCTATCCTAACTTGTATTACAAACACAGAACTATCTTTTGATGTCTTTTAAACTTATACATTTTACACCTCTTTAGTGAGTTTCTTCTCTGAATTTAACAAGAAAAACTATAGCTATAACTATCTAATCTTCAACTCACTCAGAGGCCCGAGAAGGAAATAATATTACCTAGTTAAACAAGAAGTACAAACAAGTGACTTCCAAAAAACGTGAGGAAAGACAGACACCTGGCTTCTGTCTGGACGGTCACCCGAGGCTTCTCTGCAATATTGGGGCATCCTATTCTGCCTACAGGCTTAGCATATCTGACAGACTCATCTGTGAAGCAGGATTTCTAAAGAGCTTTCCTACTTTGTCTTGGCAAGGATCAGCAGTCCTTTCTTTTGTGTCCTACTTGTCCATTTTGGACAGCATACAGTCAGCAGTAGAAGCAAGGGCATTTTCCTTCCCAGTGGCTAACTTGCCACAATGAAAGTAAACTCTATGTGGAGTTTCTTCAATGCCCATCACCTTCTCTGAATTAAATTGGTGCTGCCAGGAGCTGACATGTCTCATTGTCATAAAAAAAGAAAAAAAAAATCTGTTATTAAAACAGGTGCTTCAGTCTTTCCTCACATTTTTTGGAAGTCACTTGTTTGTACTTCTTGTTTAACTAGGTAATATTATTTCCTTCTTGGGTCTCTGAGTGAGTTGAAGATTAGATAGTTATAGCTATAGTTTTCCTTGTTAAATTCAGAGAAGAAACTCACTAAAGAGGTGTATAATGTATAAGTTTAAAAGACATCAAAAGATAGTTTTGTGTTTGTAACACAAGTTAGGATAGAAAGTGAATAAGGTACATTTTGGGCTCACCAAAATTGGATAAATAATAGGATATTTTCTCTGAATCTGTCAAATGCAAATGGACTAGACACTGTTGATGTATTTATTGCCTGTATATATTGTATATAGTTATTCTTATATTAATAATAACTTTTTTATTTTAGACAAAAAAGGGGGAAATGTGGTGATATTTTATTTGTGCTCTAACAAATAAAGCTTGCCTGGGGATCAAAAGACAAAGCCAACCAGTACATTAAACATAGAGTTCAGGCATTGGTAGCACACGCCTTTAATCCTAACATTCAGGAGGCAGAGATTCATCCAGATCTCTGTGAATTCAAGGCCACACTGAGAACAGAGCCAGGCATGGTGGTACACACTTTTAATCCCAGCACTAGTTAGTCATAGAGGTCTAGAGGTCTGTACAGACAGACAGGAAGTGATTGATCTGGGAGGAAAGAGGAAGTGATGTAGCTGGGTGGAGAGAGGAAGATGGCAGGACACAGGGTAAATAAAGCATGAGGAAACAGGCACATTCTCTCTTGGGCTGAGGATTTCCTAGTGGTAAGAACTTGTGGCTGGCTTGTTCTATCCCTTTATTCTTTCAGCTTTCACCCTAAAATCTGGCTCTGGGCCTTTTATTAATAAGACTGTTTAGCAATTTATGTTATAGTTTCTCATTTTTTAATGTGGGGGAAAAACTTTCTTTTAACTAATTCCTCCCTTTAAGAAATCCCAATTGACTCACCAAATCTGCTGACAGTGATGATTCAGATGGTGGTGTGGCAGCATCCCAAGCAGGGGGCCCAGAGAAAGACACAACCCACTTGAAGAAGGGAGAAGCCAAAGAGCCAGCAGTCTGCATGCAGGAATGTGCAAAAGCAGCTAATTCTGGTGTGTTTGGAGTCTGCATCTGGGGAGTTTCTGCAGAGAGACTGCAACAAAAACTTAGCCAGGGGGTTAGGGACTCTGGCCGCATGCAGCTCGGGCCTGAGCCAGGGCCTGCAAGGCCACAGGCAAGCAGCTTTATCATGAATTCGTGCCCCACCTTGGGCGCCAGAAGTTGTTGGAATCTTAAATGTCTTATTAATAGAAAACCCAGAGCCAGATATCAGGGTGAAAGCTGAAAGATCAGAGAATCAGAGCAGCCAGCCACTAGTTCTCACCTCTACAAAATCTCAGCCTAAAGAGGGTGAGTTCCTATTTCATCATGCCTTATATACCTTTCTCTGCCCTGCTATATTACTTCCTGGGATTAAAGGCATGTGTGCTTCCCAAACAAAGGCATGAGATCCCAAGTGCTGGGATTAAAGGTGTGTGCCACCACTGCCTGGCTCTGTTTCTAATCTAGTGGCTGGCTCTGTCCTCTGATCCTCAGGTAAGTTTATGAGGGTACATTTGGCCACTGGACAAGAAAGTGCCCTTGCTTGTAGCTAGAGTTTTCCTGCCTGGCCCACAGTCAGGACAAATCTCTCTCACCTGCCAGTCCCACAGCTGCTCAGACCCAACCAAGTAAACACAGAGACTTATATTGGTTGCAAACTGTATGGCCGTGGCAGGCTTCTTGCTAACTGTTCTTACAGCTTAAATTAATCCATTTCTATAAATCTATACCTTGCCACGTGGCTTGTGGCTTACCGGCATCTTCACATGCTGTTTGTCATCATGGCGGCTGGCAGTGTCTCCCTCACCCAGCTTCCTGTTCTCTCAATTCTCCTCTCTTAGTCCCGCCTATACTTCCTGCCTGGCCACTGGCCAATTAGTGATTTATTTATTGACCAATCAGCAACACATTTGACATACAGACCATCCCACAGCACTTGCTTCTACTGCTGACAGTATGATGTCCAAAATGGACAAGAAGGACACAAAAGAAAGGACTGCCAAACTTGCCAAGACAAGGTAGGAAAGCTCTTTAGAAAATCCTGCTTCACAGATGAGTCTGTCAGATATGCTAGGCCTGTAGGCCAAAGATGGATGCCCCAACCTTGCAGAGGAACCTTGGGTGACTGCCCAGGCAGCCAACTGTTTTTGTTATTCCTCACATTTTTTAGAAGTCGCTTGTTTGTACTCCCTGCTTACTTAGGTAATATTATTTCCTTCTCAGGTCTCTGAGGGAGTTGAAGATTAGATAATTATATAGTTTTCCTTGTTAACAAATTCAGAAAAGAAACTCACTAAAGAGGTGTAAAATATGTAAGTTTGAATGACATCAAAAGATAGTTTTATGTTGGTAATACAAGTTAGGATAGAAAGTGAATTAGGTATATTTTAGATTCACCAAAATAGAATGATAAAATATTTTATCTAAATCTGTCAAATGTTAATGGACTGGACATTGTTAATGTAATTCTTGGCTGTATTTATTACAGTACTTATTGTACTCATTGTATATAGTTTTTCTCATATTAGTTATAACCTTCTATTATTTTGAACAAAAAAAGAGGAAATGTGTTGATATATTATGTACCCTAATAAACTTGCCTGAGGATCAGAGGACAGAGCCAGCCACTAGATTAGACACAGAGGTCAGGCAGTGGTGGCACATACCTTTAATCCTTTGTTTGGGAAGCACACATGCCTTTAATCCCAGGAAGTAATATGGTAGGGCAGGGAAAGGTATATAAGGCATGACAAAACAGGAACTCACTCTCTTTAGACTGAGGATTTCATAGAGGTAAGAACTTGTGGCTGATTGCTTTGCTTCTCTGATCTTTCAGCTTTTACCCTGCTATCTGGCTCTGAGTTTTTTTTATTAAAAGATCATCTAAGATTCTAACAAGTTATAGTTATAATCCTCTCATATCTTAGCTAAGAACATTTGAGATACTAAAGTTCAATTTTTTAGAATAGGATAGCTATTGGAGTAGTCTCTGTAACATGACATTTACCTATCTTCTGGACATCTCTACATTTTAAAATGTGTCTCTTGTTTGATGTTTGATGTTCTTGCTGGTTGTATTTTTGTTTTGGTTATTACCTTTCCCCTCTCCTGGACAATAGTTGATAATCGTTCATATTGTATATAGTTTTATAATAGGTTAGAACTTTCTTATTTAGACAAAAGGGGAAGATGTAGTGGATATCCATTCTATGACCCTGAAGCGCAGCCCTAAAGACATAGCAGGTAACTGTTCTACCTGCCTATGACCTTGAAGTACATGCCCCTGGGGCATGGCCTCTTGGCTACTCTTAAGACCTGAGATGCACATATGTATCTTTCTCTTTTGTTCTTTGTATGCTGGGACAGTTGGAAGAACATGAGACCGTGCTTCACCTTTTCCGTGACTCTGTTCTATCTTGTGGGTTTTCCTTTCTTAATAAATCCCTTTGTCCTTTAAGCAGACTCTGTGGATTTGTTGCCTTAGTGTGGCATGCACACACATGTGTATGGAGTATAGAGGGGCAGCAGAATGTGGAAACTTGGCGATGTCTACAAGCACCTCATTCTCTCACTAACCTGATGAACTCATACAGGCAGGATACCTACAGACCCTCAGACTCCTCCAAGGTTTTTCTGGCCCCTAAGGACTGACTGAATTCCAAGTTGTTCAAGACTCACCTACTGAAGCAGTAATTTATAATAAGCTTTGGAAGTCAGGCTGGGTTGGACACTGTTTAAGGTTGCTCAAGGAACATGAACAGTGAGCCCTGGGGCTGTTAAGACACACTTGAGGTAGCCACCCATGTTGTATGATATTTTGATTGTATTCTGACAAATAAAACTTGGTTGGAGTCAGAGGGCGGAGCTAGCTACTAGTTAACCAAAGAGATATGGAGATCTGAATAGAAAGGAAACAGGAAGTGATAAGGTGGGGCAGAGAGAGGATCTTGGCCCTTTCAGACTGAGAAACAGAAAGGGTAGGAAGCAAATGTGGCTACTCATCTGCTTCTCTGATTTTTTTTCAGGCTTTTACCCTGATATCTGTCTGTCTCCTTGATTTTATTGATAAGATTAATTAGATATACACTTCATCTGGCATCCAACTTTTGGGGCAGAATTCATGAAACAGCTGCTTGTCTGTGGCTTTGCGGCCAGCAGCACCCACCAGAGCTGCATTCAGGAACTGCATCTGTTGGAGTCACTGCACCACCAGCTGGCTTTCCCTTTCTTCCCCAACCCCTCTGAGCAAGTCTGGGATTTTCCTGGTGCAGCCTTTCTACAGCAATCACCACAAGCCCCAAACTGCACAGTTGCCTGGGTTTTGAATGCCACAGGTGTTAGCCCCTCACCACTCGCCAGCTCCGTCTTCAGGCAGCTCTGTGCTCACTTCCTGCTGGTCACAGTGCTGCTTTCACAGGTTCCCCCATGTCTGCCTTCCAAACAGCTGGCTCTTCGGCTCCTTTTCCCAGTGGGTTGTGGGAATTTCATGGACCCCCTCCTCAGGCTGCTGACATGATCAGCAGCAGCTGTCCTCAGCCAGGCTGTGTGCTGCTTGTGTTCTTGGCTCATACATGCTACACGACAGCAGCCAACCTCACACTTCACCATCAGCAGCAGCAGATTTGGTGAGACAATTGGGAATTCTTAAAGGGGGAAAATAGTTAGAGAGAGAGAGAGAGAGAGAGAGAGAGAGAGAGAGAGAGTTTTCACACATTAACAAGTGGGAAACACTATTACAATGGAGGGGGTCCATTAGGTCTCTGCATGACTACAAAATCGATGGTTGAAAAATGGAACAATTAAATGAGGGGATAATTAACTTAGCTGTAATTTACATAATGTTAATTATAAGTATTATCAGTTTGACAATTCTTGTTTTATCCCTAAAAAACTTGATTGATATGACTGCCAAGATACAGACCTTAGAATGGGTTATTACTGATAATATGCAAGCCCTACAACTAAAGAAAAATAATTCAATTTTGACTGATAAGTTACAAGTCTAAGAAAAACTTATTAATATAGATAATAGAGATATTCAGACACAGAGGAATTTAAAGGAGAACCAACCTCACCATTACATTATAAAATTAGAGAGGAATAGCCCAAGGTTATCAAACAGCCAACCTTAATTTATCAGTCACCATACAGGAACAACTGCCAAATGACAGGCATCCCCAAGGCTGTGTAAGAGCTTACTGGATTCCTGTGGAAATGTTAGATTTGAGGAGATTTAAGGAAGTGATAGTCTCATATGGTATGCATTCACCTTTTGTGAAGCAGATGTTAAATTCATGGTCAACTAGTAACAAAATTGTCCCACAACACTGAAGAGACTTGGTTACCGAAGTATCAGAACCTGGTCCTCAGTTATAGTGGAGGACTTGGTGGAAAGATGAGACTAAGACCATTGAACAACAAAGTAGGGCTAGAGGTATTGAAATTTCCCAAAACCAACTTCTTGGAGAGGGTGATTATGCTGATGTACAAAGACATGATGACCACACCCTGGCTCTATGCCATTCAGCAGCTTTGAATGCAGAAGTCAGAAGGAGAACTGAGTCTCTTACTAAAGTTATACAGGGCCCAAAAGATTCACTGATTTTTTTTTTTATAAAGATTGACTTCAGCTGTAAATAGAATGATATCAAATTCAGAAGCTAGACAAATAATAATTGAATCTTTGGCTTTTGAAAATACTATTCACAATGCAAAAGGGTAATTAGGCCTTTAAAGGCAAGATCCTAAGGATCAGGGATACAGTCAATGTTGAATCTCATAACCATGATGATGCTTGGATAGGAGAGGTGATTTCTAGAGGCTTGAAGAAAAATCAAAATGTCAGGTTTTTTAATTATGGTTAAAAACAAGGTCACCTAAAAAAAGATTGTAGGCAGGGTGTTCCTAGAAACAATGTTTTTTTTTTCTAGGAATAATCTAAATAGAAGGCTTCTGCCTTCTGGAGTATGCAGAAGGTATAGCAAAGGCTGACATTGGACCAATGAATGCAGATCAACAAGGGACAGACAGGGTAACCCTTTGCCATCAGGAAACACTTTGGGGGTCTCTTGCAGGCCCCCATGTCAATTTTGGTTCAATCATTCCACGTTACCATGAGGGAAACTCTTTCCCAGAGCAATTAAATGACCTAATGCCTATTGTAAAAAATCATACTGATCTGGATGGTAGAACAGCTTTAGAAGATAAAACAAAAATTTCAGGAGAAACCATAAAGCAAATATTTTGGCAAACTTCTATAAATGACCAAAGACCAAAATTAAAAATATAAATAAATGACATTGTAATTGAGGATTTTGTAGACATAGGGGCAGATGTAACAATAATTGCATCAGAATCTTGGCATACAAATTGGTCTCTTCAGGAGGTAAATGTTCAGCTTTTAGGGATTGGAACTTCATCTCAGGTAAAACAAAGTACAAGAGGGGTCAAGTGTATAGGGCCAGAAGGAAAGAGAGGAAAACTAAAGCCATATGTGGCTAATATAGCAATGAATTTATGGGGATGTGATTTGTTACAGTAATGGAATACCCAGATTAACATTCCTCCAATCTAAGAAACAAGCCATAAACTAATGTATGTTTCTGGGAAAATATTTAAAAGTATTATAAAGAACAGTCACTGACCGTTCAGGTTGTATGAAAACAGGGCACAGCAGCTGCTGCTCTTTCAAAGGTACCAATAGCCGTTCTTTTAAAATGGTTGACTGACAAACCTGTCTGGGTGGAACAATGGCTTTTGACATCAGAAAAATTACAGGCCTAAGAACAGCTAGTACCGGAGCAGCTAAATGCTCAATATATTCAAGAATCGACTGGTCCTTGTAATTCTCCTGTATTTGTTATTAAAAAGGAATCTGGAAAATGGAGAGTGGTAACAGATCTAAGAGCTGTTAATAAGGTGATTTAGTCAATGGACTCTTACAGCCTGGAATTCCCCTGACTTCTCTATTACCTAAATTTAGATGGTCTATTATAGTTATTGATTTAAAAGACTGTTTCTTCACTATATCTTTATAAGAAAAGGATAAAAATTTACCTTCACAGTGCCTACTCATAAAAATTATCAGCTTGTTTCTAGACACATGTTTATTGAAGTTCCTCAGAGTTCAGAAATGCATTCATCTGAAAAAAAGAAAGATACTTACAAAGGCTTTCAAGAGCATTGGAAAAACACTAGTAAAATGTTGGCACCATTGGAAAATTCTGTGAGTTGAAAATAAACACAAAACAATCTTACAATGACTCTGTTAGCTCTTTTGGGCATGGTGTACAGACTCTTGTTCAAAATAATCAAGAGAAAAAAAGTATTTCTGCAATCCAAGTACTAGACACAAATGCCACAAAAGAAAAGCCAGTGAAGGATATTAAATCACTAGTACAAACCAAAGTTTTCAGAACTTGCAAGAAAAATCAATAAAGGTCTTTTGATGGTGCTGGTTGTAGTAAAACAGCCAACATTTCTTATACTGAACCAACTCAGCATTCTGAATTTTCAGCAAAATAAATGTCTGCTAAAAGTGACAGTCACTGCTTCATGGAATTGCTAGCAACATGTCTTTCTCTTTAGAATAACCAACCTCCAAAAATCACAGAAGAAAATGTTCCAGAACCTTTAGAAGAAAAACAGTGTCCTGCATCAAGAACCAGCACAACAGCAGTTGGCAGTTCAAATCCCACGGATGAAGTTCATGGTAAGACTTTTTGTTCAGGTGTTAGAAATTCTCAGAAAATGACCAGCTCATCACAGAGAGTCGTGTCCATTCTCACACCAAGTTATGAGTCTTCATATATAGCTGTTGGAAAAGGAACAGAGCTTCAGATCACCATGGTGTCACCTTTAATTCTTTTGAATATCAATCTCTTATCTGGGAAAGAGTTAGCCCCTAAAGTTTTACCTGAAACTGTTTATCCAGTTGTTAAGGAAGGTGGTGTTTGTAGCTTACAAAACAGCATCCAGGAAACACAACAGTACCCACTGCTTTGCCCTTAGATGAAGTGGGAGCAGCAGCTGGTACCGCTGTATCAGCTGAGCTTTCCCTGCCTGTGCATAAGGAATTGCAGCACAAACCAACACAGGATGATCTAGACATTGTTCATGTAGTTATTGCCTTCATATATTTGTATATAGGTATTGTACTTATTGTATATCATTTTACCATGTTAGCTAAAACCTTTGCTTTTTATTTAGACAAAAAGGGGGGAGTATTGTGAGATATTTTGTTTGTGTTCTGATAAATAAAGCTTGCTTGGAGTCAGAAGGTGGTGCTAGCCACTAGTTAACCATAGAGATCTGGAGGTCTGTACAGAGAGGAAACAAGAAGTGGTAAGGCAGGTCAGAGAGAGGATCTCAGCCCTTTAAGGCTGAGGAACAGAAGAGATAGGAAGTGACTGTGTCTACTCCCCTGCTTCTCTGATTTTTCAGGTTTTTACCCTGATATCTGACTCCTAGTTTTTATTGGTAAGATTAATTAGATTTACACATCACATCTGCCAGCCATGCTTCCCCCATGACTACAGGACAAAAGTGCTTATTAACAACAAGCCAAGCAAAAAGTCAGAAAAATATGACGGGGTTCTGGAAACCTCTCCCAGAGAGGAGAAGAGTTAAGAAGAGGAAGTTGTCTCATCTTACTTCGAGAGTTGATGGTAAGGAAGGATGCCTGCATCCCAAGGCCAAGGTCATGTGATCCAGTTCTTGAAGTGTAACAAAGGAAACAGGTTGGACATTACTAAAAGTGCAACTCCCGTGTTTTCAGTGGACTGCTTCTCTGATGTCTGGAAACACTTGGTAAAAACAAGGAACTGAGAGGACCAAAAGAACAGGGGTAGGATCCCATCCACATGTGGCATCTGGAGTTAACAGATCATAAAGCAGAATAGTTGTCACCTAGAAAGGAGAGGGGATGGGGGAAGGGAAGTAGTAGTCAGTGTGTGTGGAACTCTGCCTGGGATTCTGGAAAGGGACTGTGTTGATGGCTGTACAATATTATATGTGTGCCAGTGCCACTGCATTGTGCTGGATTTTGAATTAAGAACCAGGGCCAGTGAGATGGTTCAAGGGGTGAGAACCATCTCACTGACAAACAGATGACATGAGTTCAATTCCAGGAACCCATATGGTGGGAGGAGAGAGACAACTCCTAATAAGTTGTGCTCTGACCTTCACATGTGAGCTATGGAATGCACAGATACAAACTTGTGCACATGTACACATGTGCACACACACAGTAAATAAATAAATATTGAAAACAATTTCTTAAGGGGATAGGGAAGAGCTCGCTGCTCTTCAAAAGGAACTGACTTCAGATCCCAGCACCCACACTAAGTAGCTCATAATGTTGCCTGTAACTCCAGCTTCAGGGGATCTGATGCCCTCTTCTGGCCTCCACAGGTACCTACACCCATCACATACACTTACACAGACACAAATACAAACAAACAGAAAAAAGATAATAAAAGGGCTGAGATATCTTATTAGTTAAATGCTGCATGGGACAGCAGTAAGTCAAGGACCTTGGGCTCTGGACAATAGAACACCTCAGGCTGGTGTTCCACTGTCCAGTGCTGGAGTAACAATGTATTAACTCTTCAGGCCAGCAGTTACAGCTCAGCCTCACAGGTGTTAGCTTAGTGTAATCTGGAATGTAGGACTTAATTGTTGCCCAGTGTGTAGTCCTTTACACTGTGTGAATATATGTCTCTGTGATTGGTTTAATAAAGAAGTTGACTGACCAATAGCTGGACAGGATAAGGTTAGGAGGAGAGCAAAACAGAATGCTGGGAAGAAGGGCAGAGTCTGGAGTCACCAGCAAATGCGGGGAGAAGCAAGATGGGCATGCCATGCTGATGAAAAGGTATGAATCCACCTGGCAATGTGTAGATAAGAAGTATGGGTTAATTTAAAATGTAAGGGTTAGCTAGTAACAAGCCTGAGCTACCAGCCAAGCATTTGTAATTAATATTAAATCTCCCTCCATGTCGGTTTTGGGAACTGCCAGGTGGGAAAGAAACATCCGCCAACAGCCCAACTGGAACAAACTGATAAGTCAGCTCCAGCGTCAGCCCAGCCTCTCTTACCTCTTAGTTTCTGTCTGGTGGCTGAGGGAGTGACACAGACCACTTGCAAATCCACTCCTCTGTCATCTCTTTTCAGGACTGGCCACCAAAGACAGAGGCTGGCTAGGTGTGTAGCTTGGTGAGGAAGTGTGTGCTTAGTGTGTGTGATGCTCTGGGTTTGACCACCACCCCCAACACTGCACGCATGCACGCACGCACGCACGCACACACGCACGCACACACGCATGTGCTCTGGAAACCACACACGTGCACTCTGTACTTAGCTCTGAGTAGAGAAGCTCTGTAACAGTTCTGCTCTAGTGATCCTCTCTTTTCTTCTCCCTATGTATTGCCAATCAGAATGCTACAGTTCAAACCACCTAAATCTCAGTTGTTTAAACTAAAAGCCATCTTATTTCCCATGAGTCTCTGAGGCAGCTTACCTTGGCCAGGCCCAGTCACAGGTCTATTGTCTGCTAAGGGCTGGCTGGGCTAGCCTTGGCTTGGAGGCTCGTCTGCTCCTCTCCACACAGCCTCTTATCCTCCGCCTAATGCAGGCAACAGGTGCCGAGACTTGAGAGACTAAACTCAATGCCTGATACTAGAGCAGCTAGAGATGAAAGCCAATGCACATGGGGCACTTGGGTAGGCATGAAGGTATGCAGGCTGAGCTAGCCTGACAGAATTCTTCCTCAACTGGGTTCAGCATGCTAAGGCCTGATCAAGACAAAGACTCAGAGAAATCTCTCAAAAGCTGGGTCAAAAAGAAAATACAGAGGCCGAGTCAACAAGAGCACGTGGAATTATACAAAGCTACTTAGGGTCTAGATTCAAAGTGGGCAGTATTACTTTCATTCCAGCCATTGGCCGGATTAACTGACAAGGCTAGTCCACACAGAGAGAGAAGAAACAGCTCACCACTTTGCAAAAGCCATGGAAATACCAGGGAAGGATGGGAAACTAGGTCTGCTTTTCCAGGCGACTTCCTGCTCTCTGACCAAGATCCTTGAACAGAATGGAAAACTTCACATTCTCTGTCTCCTGAATCATCTGGCTCCCTGGCCAAGCATGGAAGACTTTCCTGCATTCGAGGGCACAGCCTGGAAGAAGCCATCACTGAGACACAGCAACCTAGAGACATGTGTCCAGTGAGATTCTCGAGACCCAAAGAAGGCAAAGGATATTAGGTGGAGCCTCAGAAACTAATACACATATCAGAGTCAAGATTCAGTCTTATGTAAAAGCAGGAGACTGGAAACTTCTTAGAAAGGACAGGGGTAAGACTCTAAAATCCTTTTCCTGAGTGTCTAAAATGCCTTAAGCACCAGATATCATGTTTCATGTGATGAAAACAGCCTTGGTATTACAACCTCCACTTCTATCTTTAAAGAAATTAAGACTTAGAGAGCCAAAGACCCTGGAGCTAGCAAACGTAGAAGATCAAAGTTGTTCATGTCAAAATAACTGAGTACCTTCTGAACAAAGATAAAAAGACCTGAGCCTCAGCTTTCTGGAACGTAGAATCCAGGGGAAGACAACTACAGAAGTCACTTCTATCCTGTGTGACAACAGAAGGAAGGACATGTACCTGTGTCTGTCTTGTCCACCTCAGTCCACAACCTTCCCGCTATAGCCACTGGGCTGCTCGATGTCGTTCTGAGGTTTGTCACAGAAGCTAGGAATAACAGTGGCTTCAATGAAGGACTTTGTTATTTTTCTCTCATAGGAAAGGTTAGAGGTTGCTTCCTGTCAGGCAAGGGGATACATGGTCTTCACAGAGAGGCTCCTTCTAGCTTCTGTTCCAGGCTCAGCTGGGTCAGGTGCCACGCTGCAAGGTGAGATCTGAGTTCAGCACTAACAGAGCCTCCCCAGACTTCAGGACCACGAGTTAAAAACCTGGTCCTGAGATGGTGGCACTCTCTGCAAAAGAGACGGGGACTTCAGGATCTGATTGCAGTGGTTACAAGGGTCATGCCTTGCAAGGGCATCTTGTCCCTTGATGCTTTCCACTCTCCGCTTCCTGCCTCTGCCACGCATTCCAGCCCCCATGTACTCTGCCTCACCTAAGATCCAGTACAATGGATCCAGCCAACCCGACCCAGAACGAATGCTTCCTCTCTCATGCTGTTTTATAGGGTATTTTATCACCACAACAAGGAAACTGGCTACCAGGCAGATCTATCCATTGGGTCTGTTCCTGCCTCCAGGGTGGAGTTTCTAACCTAGCTTTCCCAAAAGCTTCCCCAAGGCGGTGGCTGGGGACCTTGAGGTCAGCAGCTCTCAAGAAGCCTGCATTTCTGTCTCCTGAATGCCTCCTCTTCTTCCGAGCAATGCCCAAAATGCAAGAACTCGCCTTACTGAAGATACTTGTAAGCAGTCAGTCCACAGATGCAATGTGGAATGACTGAGGTGCATCTTTATTGCAGGATATTTAATCACACTGTGAAACCTGAAACTATGTTAATAAAATCAACCTTGGATCAGGGGGTGGAGCCAGCAACTAGCTGACAGGAACTAACCATAGAGAGTACGAAGGGGCCAGGAAGTCGGGTAGACACACAGGTAGGAGTAGGGAGGGACTTGGAGTTTCACTGTCATTTTTGGTTTGGGAGAGACACTCTCTTGCTGGGTCTCCAGCTAAAAAGGAAAGTCAGCTGGTTGCTTCTCAGCCTCTCTGAGGTAGCAGGTTTTCATTTGCCATCGGACTTCCAAGTCTTTATGGGTAAATAGAACTATAGACTTAGTTAAAAATCTACATCTGGTGGCCACAGCCGAGCCGGTGTCAGTAGACCCAAAATCCCACCAGGCCATGGACTGAGCAGTGGGGTACTGACTGCAGGGCCACAGGGTCGCAGACGGTAGTTAAAATATCAGTAGATCCAGGTACAACTGCTAAGCCAATGGAAAGCCGCACATCTTCAAGACCCCTAGGTCTGGAGCTAAAAGCTTAAAGTGGTTCTGGTGGCTACATCACCCTTCCCCTGTCCCACTTCACTACAGAAGGGGGGATCACACTCATAGTCACATGACAACTTAAGGCTGTCACGTTGAACAGGTTTTATCAAAGTTCCGAGAACAACACGGAGAGCTGGCTGGGAAAGAAACTTTGAAACTGACCCCCAGGGTCTGGAAGGGTGCAGAGCATACACACTTGATGTTGCCTAGCTCAAGCTTACCCACCCAGTTCAGGGGCCCCTCATGGGTTCCATAACTCAGGTTCAGGATTGGCCCTCTCCTCCCTCCCTACTCTAGGTAGAGAAAGAAAGTAGAGGTATGATCTAACCAAATTATAAAAAAGCCCCAGTACAATGGGTAAAACGTTCCCTGGTGATTTTTCAGTCCTCAGAGAGGAGACAGGGAAGAGAGACCAAAAAAGCACATGTCTGTTTTCTGGGGTGCAGTTTAAATACCCTGTGGGAGTGGTCTTGAGCATTTCTGGGGGAGGAGCAGTATTTGGCAGGCTGGAGACAGGGCAGTGTTTGGGGGGGAGAGAGAGATGGGGAGGGGAGTTAAGGTGGAGCTTCCACCAGAACATTCCAGACTCTTTGGGTATATGGGTGCCAGGGGCTGAGGCGGAGCTTCTCCCAGAACATTCTAGACTCTCTGGGATATTGGTGCCAGTTCATGTCTGGCTGCTTCCTGTGGGCATGGGGTGATGTAGGGAAGTGGGGAGTCAGGAGTTGGTGGGCTCATACTCAGCAGGAGGTATGAGTGGAGGAGCATCTATCTGGTTAACTGTCATCCTGGAGACCTCAGGCACCTGTTTCTTGAGGAAGCAGAGACGGCAAATTGCATGTGTCGTGAATAGGTGCCTGCTTGAGCCTGGAGAGATGGTGCTAGCATGGGTGTCCCAGGAGCTTGGCAGCCACGGGGTGGTAAGAATCATGGTGTAGGGTCCTGAGTTCAATGGAGAGCTTGGTGAGCTGTTGTTTGATGAGTCCATTGGCTCTCGTCTCTCTCTCCCCAAGGACTGTGAGAGATAGGGAATGTGGAGCTTTCAGAAAATGTTGAGAACTTACCCCATGAGCTTCCTGACCTTGGAAGTGAAGGCTAGCCTGATGTGAAAATACCAGTAAGCCACGGCCATGTGGCAACATATAGGTTAGTAGAAATGGGTCAAGTTATAAGAGCTAGCTAGCAAGAAGCCTGCCATAGGCCATACAATTGGTAATTAATACAAGCCTCTGAATTATTGTTTTATAAGCAGCTGTGGGACTTTGGGGCTGGGCAAGACTGGAGGAACCTTCCGGCTACGGTATGGTCTGGGGCAGGCCAAATCTAGGGATGATGTGGTCCAGGAGTACTTGGGCCACCACATCTGCTGTTTCCCTGGAGGTGGGAAAGGCTTCTATCTATCCTGTGACAGTGTCAACCGTGTTAGGAGGTAACAGAGTTTTTTATAGGTGGGTGTGTGAGTGAAATCAACTGGCCAATCCTCACCTGACTGGTGTCCTCAAAGCTGGTGCAGAGGCTGATGTATCTGGAGGGACCCCCTGCAGGTTGGCCTTGGCACAGGTCTGGCATGAGGAGTAAACCTGTGAAATATGAGCTCGAAGATGAGTGGGGTCAAAGAGGGCCTCTAAGAAGTGGAACAAAGCTCTGGGGCCTGTGTGTAAGGTCTGGTGGATGTCTGAAATGATGGACAGCGCCTGGTCCTGAGGAGGATGAGGTGGTTGTTTAAGTAGAACCATCCATCCTTTGTCTGCGTGGCCCCTTTTTTCAGGAGTTTGTCCCTCTCCTCTGGTTGATAACAGGGCTGATAGGAGGGTGTCAAAAACAAAATATGTTCTGTTGATCCAGAGGAGCTGGAGGCTAGGCCCTGGGCTACTGAGTCGGCCTTTGGGTCCTTGGAGGACTGATGTTCCCTGCAGTGAATTATGGCTACTTCTGCAGGGAGCTGGAGGGCCTCCAAATATACCATAGTGGGAGAGCATAGCTATGACTTAGATGGGGAAACATGATATCCCAGGGACTACCTCTGGGACAGAGGCAGGGTGGTACTACAGACAAGGAGATCATCTACAAATTGGAGGAGTATGCTAGCACCAGAGTCAAAGGCAGAGAGATCCCAAGCCAGGGCTTGGCCAAAGAAGTGGGGGCTGTGTCAAAAACCCTAAGGGAGAACAGTCCACATAAGTTGTCTGGAGGACCAGGTGTTGGGGTCCTCCCAGGTGAAGGCAAAGAGGAAGTATGAGTCAGGGTGTAAAGGGACAGTAAAGAAGGCATCTTTCAGGTCCAGAACAGTAAAGTGGGGGGTGGCAGGAGGAATGTTAGACAGGAGGTTGTAGGGTTGTTAACCACTGGGTGTGTTGGAATAACTGCCTCATTAATGAGGTGGAGGTCTTGAACTAAATGGTAAACCCTGGAGTGTTTACTCATGGGAAGAATGGGGCATTGCAGGGTAAGTTGAAAGGTATCAAAAGTCCCCGAGATAAAAGGCGGGTGATGGCCGGGCGGTGGTGGCGTACGCCTTTAATCCCAGCACTCGGGAGGCAGAGCCAGGCGGATCTTTGTGAATTTGAGGCCAGCCTGGGCTACCAAGTGAGTTCCAGGAAAGGCACAAAGCTACACAGAGAAACCCTGTCTCGAAAAACCAAAAAAAAAAAAAAAAAAAAAAAAAAAAAGGCGGGTGATAATAGGGTTAAGACCTCAGCAGTGGGTTTCAGAAATGGGGAACTGCGGTCTGGAAGGGAAGGAAGAAGGGTCCTTACGATGAATTAGAACTGGCTGGTGATGAGTAGCCACCACTGGAGTTGAGGTATCTCATACTTGGGGATCCACTGGATAAGGGAGGGTAGGGACAGTCTGGGGTAGGAACTTGAGAGGCTATTAAGGGGTGGCCCCAAAGTGGTTGAGAATATCACGACTGAGCAGAGGTTCAGGGCAAGCAGGTTTGAGTAGGAAAGGGTGTGAGAAGAATTGCCCTGCAAGAATTCAAGGAAGTGTCAGGGTCTTAAGTGGAAAGGAAGGGATGCCGTCCACCCCCATATAGAAATTGGCAAGAGAACTGTGGGACCCGAGTGAGATGTCAAAACAGAATAGGTAGCTCCCATGTCCAGAAGAAAGTTAATGGACTTACCCACTACCCAGAGTGTCACCCTAGGCTCGGAGAGGGCAATGGGAGTCAGCAGGTCTAGGCCATGTCAGTTCTCCACCAGGCTGAGAAGTTCAAAGGCCTGAAGAGTCTCAGTTGCCAGTGTTGGTGAGGCTGGACCTCCATGGCATGGTATAGGGGATGAGCCTGCATGGGTGCATTTAGATCTCCAGTGCCCAGGCTGTCGGCAGACAGAGCACGGCCTCCTGGGTGGCTAGGAGACAGGACAATGTCATGACCAGTGTTGGCTGCATTTGAAGCATTCTCCTGGCAGAGTTGACTTGGGCTGAGCTCCGGTGGGACGGAGCCTCATGGTCGATTGCCCTTGTCCCCTTGTGGGGGCCCTGGTGGCCTCAGGCAGCTGCTAGGGCTTGGGTTTGGATGCTCCAAACCTATGCTAGCCTTGTGTTGCAGCCTTGTCTGTCAGGATGACTTGGCTGTCATTAAAAACTTTAAAAGTCATTTTCACCAATTCCTGTAGGGGAGTTTGGGGATCCTCCTCGGCCTTTTTTAATCTCTTTCTAATATCTGGCGCTGACTGAGAAACGAAATGGGTGTCCAGGACTGTGGCTCCCACTGGGGAGGCTGGGTCAAGGCCAGCATACTGAACCATGGTCTCCTGTAATCGGTTCAGAAAAATGGCCAGGTTTTCATCAACTAGCTGTGTAATCTCTCGGGGCTTATCAAAATTAACAACTTTGTCCAAGACCATTTCCATATGCTGGAGGAGGCAGCAGACCATGAGGTTCCTTCTCTGGTGGCCATTCTGGCCCAGTTAGTAGCCCCAGTAGGGCTCTGTAGCTGGCACCACACCTCACCCACGGGGACAGTGTTGTCCACTAGGTGGGTCTGGTCTGCCTAGCTGCTGCCTGAACTCCTCAGGAGTGAGAGTAGAGGCCTGGATCACATAGAGGTCATGACAGGTCAGACTGTAGGTCTGGGACAGACAGCCAAACTCCTTGATATAAACAGAAGGATTAGCAGAGAAGGAACCCAACCACTTTTCTCTTTGTGAGAAAAAGGCCCTGAAGAGAAAAGTGTGCATGGACTCAATTACATCAGCTCCCTCTTGGAAGGACAGTGGATGGCAGGAGTCTGGCAAGACCAGGTATGAGAAGAGACCAGGGAGGATTAGGAGGATGTGTTAGGCCAGTGTGTAGAAGGGGACCAGGATGGTTTCAGCATTGAGGAATTGAGGGGCAGTAGGGGGAGAGAAGGACAGGAGGGTGGGTAAGGAGGAGGAATTAGGTCTTCGACCTTTGGCCTGCAGGGAAGAAGTGGGGAGGGGTGGATAGAGGGAGGAATGTGAGGAAATGTTGGCCACTGAATGGAACATGTGGCCCCGTAGGAAGGGGTGGGTAGAGAGGGTTGGGGGAGTGGTGGAGGGACCAGTGTCCCTGGCAGCATGGTCAGAGCAGAATTTTCAGGATCCCAGTTCCCAGATAGGTGGGAATCTGGAGGCGCCGTGACCCTAGCCAACAAGACTGGTGCTGTGAGACATTGGCCCCTGTGGGGAGGGTGGAAACAGAATCCTAAAACTGTGGAGGTAGGGCAGTTCTGTCCACTTATCTCTACAGTGACAAAAAGTTTCAAGATCACGGAGGATAGAAAATTCCAAGGTTCCCTCCAGATGCCACCTTGACTGGGGTTATCAAGAGTGTACTGTGGCCAGACCTTAGTGCTCAGGGAAATCAGCTGTTCATGACAGATGGTATCAGATAGCCCCAATCTGAATAGATTTTGTAAAAGACACCCCAAAGGCATCTGTGGATCTGGCTTTGAATTGCAGGTGCCCATTTCACAAGTCTATGCCGGGACCCGAATCCTAGTGCAATGCATCCTCTGTGGTAGACCTTGAGTCAAAAAAGGGGGTGTGTGGGATATTCCCTTCAGTAGAACATCTTCTGAATAAGGGGTCCCATGGAACAAAGGTGGATCTTTGCTCCAGATTGGGTCAGGTGCTTGTGTGGCCACCTTTTTGGCAGGACACCCCCAAAATTGGAGAAGGCCCTGGGCATCTAAGGCAATGACTTGGAAAGGACAACTTACCTGGCTGAAAGCCGATCTTAGTCTGGCGGTGAGCAGGTGTGGGGGAGAAGGCTGGTGGGGGAAACTGGTGGGGGGAAATCAGCCCCTCGGTGGGACCTCCAGATGAAAAGTTTCCGCACTCTGATATACCACTCCAAATGAAGAAAAAGCCCCAGTTTAATGGGTAAAATGCTCCCTGGTGATTTTCCAACCCCCAGAGAGGAGAGAAGGAAGAGAGACCAAAAAACCACGTGTCTGTTTTCTGGGGTGCAGTTTAAATACCCTGTGGGAGTGGTCTTGAGCATCTCTGGGGAAGGAGCGGTGTTTAGCGGGCTAGAGACAGGGCAGGGTTTGGGGAGAGAGAGATTGGGGGGGTGTTAGGAATTGTATGCAGCGGGACCCCCAGATGCAGCAGCACGCTGGCAGGGGGGCCCAGTCCATGTGGGCATGGCGGTGGAGTGGGTGGAGATACACAGCCCAGACGCTGCATCACCGTGGAAATGGTTTATTATAATAGAGATGAAGAGAAGATAAAAAAGAGGGAGAGAAGAGAGTGGGAAAGAGAGGGAGGTCGAGGTGCACACCTCGTGGGAGTGGAGGGAAAGAGAGAGAAAGGGACGGAGTTTTTCCTTCAAAAGAGGCTTCTACGTCAGAACACTGGGTGGCTCCAAGGGGCGGGTCAGAATATTAACAGAAGGGAAGTTGAGGTGGAGCTTCTCCCAGGACAGGTGTGACACAGAAGCCCACATATTTTACAACCCTGCTCGGGAGGAGGCCTCAGACTAGGCATATCTACCTTGGTGCAGAGGAGGGGACAATGTGTGTGTGTGTGGGGGGGGGGGTTCAAGGTAATAAATGTTGTATAATTAGATGAGGACAATGGTTATAAGGCTCTGTAAATAGACTGAAAACTACGGAATTGAACTCTTAAAGGGAGAACTTTTTTTTTTTAGGGAAGGGGAGGGGCAGGAAGTAAGTTCAGCCTGTGTCTTCTTGCAGGCTCAGCCTCTCTGAGGAAAAGGCGCATGGGTTGGCCTCACATCTGCAGCCACACAGATCCCACAGAAATCCAGCAGAGCTGTGTCTGTCAGGGAAGGGATGCTGTCTCAAGGAGAACCCCACGTTACAGAAGAGCTAGCCTCAGTCAGAGCCAGGCTTCGGTGGGAGAGCAGGTTAGCCCTGCCTTAAGAAACGCATCTATGACAAAAAGAAAAAAACAAAAACCAAAAACCTGTAGCAATGTGTGTCTGATGAATGAGAGACTGAGGCTCGAAATCCCTCTCAAAGAGAGCGATGCTCAGACAGAAGGCAGCTGCCAGCTCCCACTTAGAGCCTTTTAATGACCTGGTGCCACCACTTAACTTCTGTCCTGCAGATCAGCCAGGTGAATGGTGCCTGGATTAAGTCTCTGAAGCCTGGAAGGGCTTTTCTGGCTCTTCCTGAGACTGAGTCCCGAGTGTGAAGACAAATGGGCTCAGAGGCCTAGCCTTCCCCAGCCCTTCCCAGAGAGCAGGAAATTAATGACTCAAATGTTCCTTCTGGCTCAGGCAATTGTTCAAATGAGCTCTGCCCACAGCTGCCAAGGAGGGGGGAGGGGGTGTCCTTCAGGCCTGCCCTGGCTGAGTGCATGGGGAGCAGAGGAAGAGGTGAGCCAGTCTGCTTTTTCCAGGACAGTCCGTTGCTGGTGAGACTGACAGAAGGAAGGAGGAGGCCAGCTCCCCGCGAGAGCACAGAACCCCAGCTCACTGGAGGTCAGGGATGCCCACCCTCTCTCTAAAATGTCCCGACAAGGGCTTGCCCCCCCCCCCCCCCCCCGTGTGCCCAGTTCAGAGGCCTGCGAACACCCCACAGACTGCTGGGTCAGCAGCTCACTTCCCTGGCTTGTTCAGAACACAGCAGTACAGGGGCCCAGACATAACCTGGAGCATGCAAAGTTCCCCAGGCTGTTGGCTTTGGTGTGACTCTGAAATCTCGGCCTAGTAGTGGCTGACCCTGTAGAGGCTTCCTGTCCAGGCTGGGGCAAGAAGTCTTGTCAGTGTTAGGAAGAGCAGATACGTAACACATGTTGACCCTGAAGCCTGACAGACAGACAGACAGACACACACACACACACACACACACACACACACACACACACACACGAGTGTCATTTCCCCATCCCTATACTCAGATCACAGCAGCCAGCCCTACACCTTCCAGCCCCATTCCCACGCTCAGCTTCCCAGTGTGGCCTCCTCTCATGGGGATGACAGAATACCATGAGAATCAAGAGGTGGAGGCTGTGTGGTCAAGGCCCACCTCAGTCCTCACACCTATTCTAGCAAGCCGGTCCTCAGGAACTTAACCTCTTCTGCGTATGTATCCTCCAAAAAATGAGTGTAAGGACCAGTCTCCATCATCACAGGCCTCCTGGGAAGAGCAGGTGAGATGCTATTTGGGTCAGCAGTGGTGAGGACTACTGCCTAGGGGAAGGGGTCTCTCCTGGTCTGCGTTTCCACAGACACCTATCCCTGTGACCCACGGGG
This sequence comes from Peromyscus eremicus, assembly GCF_949786415.1. Lineage (NCBI taxonomy): Eukaryota > Metazoa > Chordata > Mammalia > Rodentia > Cricetidae > Peromyscus > Peromyscus eremicus. The sequence goes on from NC_081435.1 coordinate 2,640,564, forward strand.
CTCATTTCCAGTCTGCTCATCTCTCCTCCACTAGAATGAGAATGACCCAAAGGCAAGGTGAAGCCTGAGCCTCCTGCCGCCAGCCAAGGGTCTGCACCTGGTCCATTCGCCCACTCCTTATGCTGGGCCAGTGGGGGAGGGGACAGCAATCCCACCTGGAAGCCTCCGTGTTGGGCCCTGACCCCCCCCCCAGCCACACACACACACACACACACACACACACCCCCGTTGCCTTTCTTGCTGACCATTAGATGTCCTCCCTATGCTGATTCCCTGCCCATTTCCTTCCTCCTAAAACAGCTTACTAGTTCCTTGTTTGTGTATCCTGCATTCTGTGTAAACAGCTAGAAAGCAAGGATGTAAAACATCTGTAGCGAACTTCTGCCCTCCAGGGTTCTCCCATTGTGCTGTAAGTCTGTATTTAAGGTCTCCTCCCTCCTTCAATAAAGCGCATTCTACTGAGACAAATGACCCGCTGTCTTGTCTCTGTTTTAATCCTTAGCCCCTCGCTCAGACATGGTAAATGGGTAGTATTGTGGGTGCTACACCTCCGTGGCCTCATCCTGTCTCCCAAAGCTGCCCTGTCTTCATAGCCCATGGAGAAACAACAGAGCCTCAGACCATAAACCCCAAGCCCCACTGTGCATGTGTCGCTGCTCATTTTGGAAGAGAAAATCCTTCCCTTCCTTCAGAACCTCCCAAGAGCCGTTGTTTCCTTCAGGGTCTTAGCTGCTGCTTCTGAAACTGACCTCTCCACCACAGCTCAGACACAGAAAGTAAACCTGGCGAGGTGCTGAGTGGGGAGGGTCCTGTCGTCCATGGTTACATCCAGGCCTGAAGTGGAGCCTGGGTTTCAGTATCTTGTGAATGAGAGGAAGAGAGAACAAGATGTTTGGACCCAAAGAGGCCTGCTGGTCCTGCCCACAAGGGGCTCTAGGCCAGCCCTCAGCAGTCTGTGGATTCTTCCGAGGGGCGTGTGTCTGGCCTGGAGGTCACGGGGACAGACGAGTCTCTGTGTGCTCAGAGCAGGCTCACCAGCTGGATCTCTTGAGAGAAGCAGAATTGTGGGTCTGCAAGGAGCAGCCTATTTATCCCACATCTTCTGGGCAAGGCTGGGGCTCTGCTCTAGTTCATATTTGATTTTTCTTCCCTGCTGTCCCCTTTTTCTCTACTTTTCTCTGTCCTCTCCCCTCTCCTCCCCTGCCCTGCCTCTTCCTCCCTTCCCCTCCTTTTCCTTTTCTTTGTTTTAGATTAGACCTCACTGTGTTGCCCCAGTGGGACTCAGTCAGTCCTCCTGCGGAGCCTTTAGCATAACTGGGACTATAGACGACCACCACAGTTCTGTTTTCTACTGCTCTGTAACAGACTGTCACAAAACTTCATGGCTCAAGATTATTCTACCACACCTCATGGCTTTGTGCTCAAAATTCCTTCTGCCCATGTGGCTGTGGCTGGAGACACTTGATGACATTCAGCTGGTCTATCTGTGGGTTGGTCTGGAGCATTCAAGACAGATGGTGAGGTAGCTGGCACAGAGGTCTATTCACTGGCACATAGGTGCTGGTCTGCAGTGTGGTGGCTCCCATTCTCAGAGACTATTCCAGAAGGCCAAGACAGACACTGTAGTAGGACAGGCGCATAGGGTCGAGGAAATAGGCTCAGACTGGTTGCCAAGGCATGCACATAACATACTTCCTTATGAGCCAACCTGGAGTCTGCCTGAGGGCCTAGCAACAGGAGCTGTCAGAGTTCCTGATCGTGCTCAGCCAATGAGGGACGGCCATGCAATGCTGCAAGATTGTGACACAGACTGGGTGCTGGGAGGAGGGTGTATAAGGCCTTCCCCATTATTAAATAAAGGAGCCTTCTCACCCCCTCCCCCAAGGGAGCCGTTTGGATCCAAACAACAGGCAAACCTGGTTTTGACCCGGCTTTGGAAATCACTTAACGCCACTCCCACCACATCCTATTGGCCATTCCAGAATCAAGAGAAGGAACAGAAATGGCATTGGGCACTGGGTGGGGACGTCCTTGGCAATAAGATACAACAGCCTCTCTCCAAGCTGAGCTAAGGGACAGAACCTGAAGCCGGGACACTGAGTAGGGATAGTCCTTCATACCTGTGTCTGCTTTATCTAGAACAAGAATCAAAGGACCATAAAGCCATCCTGAGAGTCTTATCCACTTGAACCAAAAGGTTGTCCCCTGTTGAGACCATCTCTGGTTCCTAAGGCCACTGCTCTCCCCCCCCCCCCCCCCCACACCCATTTACCATGCTAAACCACGGGACAATGAGCCTGAGAACTCAGCGAGTGGAGGCTGGTTGTTCTGGAGCGATGGTTTAAGATCATCCCCATCACCCTGAAGTACTTCTGGTGGCTCCAGCCCGCTCCAGGGGCAGGGAGCAAAAGCCAATGAAGGTGGTCAGAAGAACTGTAAAGAGGAAGAGATGCAGGCCCAACCTTGCCCAATGGAAGGGAACCTGGCTTTCAGAAAGAGTCCTCAGGACTTGGGGACGTCAGGAATCTACCTCACAGCACTTCATTCTGCAGCCGACTGCCTCATCCTGACTGTGGGCAACAATATCTCACAGGCTTGGGGCCCAGATAGCAGAGGGAAAAGGGCTGGCTGGCTCAGGCTTCGGTCTCTCTCTTTCTCCTTGTCCCTCTGGCTGACGCGATGGACTGAAGCTATGAGCTAAGCTGTTTGTCAGCATGCCACGCCAGCAACAAGAAAGTTAACACAGCAGTGGCCAGGAAGTTTCAGAGCTCTTTATCTTCTTGGAAATGCAGAGACTGTCTCCCAAATACCAAAGTCGTGGAGCCTAGAGACTCATGTACAGCCTGTGGAATACAATGAGCATGATCGCTAGAGCCTTTGGCAGTGTGGGTGGGCTGGTCACCCCAGCAGCTGCAGCCAACCACAGCTCTGAATTCAAGGTGACCAAGAGATAAAACGCACCCCAGGTCTGCAAACAGAGTTTTCTAGTGGCAACATTTTAAAAGGTAAAAATAGATTTATACTGAGAGTATGTGTTTCACATTCACTAATTTTATATTATTTGATAGTTAATGTATTTTAACATATATTCACTACACAATTTTTTTAGATGAGTTACCTTTATTTTTTTTCCTGGACACAGGGTCTTACTGTGTATCCCTGGAGCTATGTGGACCAGGTTGGCCTTAAACTCACAGAGATCCACCTGCCTCTGCCTCCCAAATGCTTGGATTAAATGTGTGTACCACCATGCTCAACCTATTTTACACTTTTATATTAAAAATACTAAGGCAGTATGTCCCCATACTTAGAGCGAATGTGCATCTGGCCAACAGTGATTGACTTCTCCATTGCTACATGTGCCCAGCAGGAACAGAACAGCCCAGGTCTAGAAGGGACTGTGGGCTTCACTGGAGTCGGCCAAGAGGACCCAAAAGTGGTGGAAGGGGCCTATGCTGGAGCAAGTCATTTGCATCCAGGAGTCTGAGACAAGGCTTGACTTCAGGGCCAGCCTGGGCTACAATAGGAGACCTTGTCTAAAAACAAGGTGCAGCAGCAGCAGCAGCAGCAGCAGCAACAACCCTGAGAACTCCCAGGGACACCATCAACCGTTTCTACAGTTCTCCCTTGTTAGGCTGAAACAAGGAAAAACAGAGGCAAATTACCCAGAAAATAAATGGTTTATTTTTCTTTATAGCCAAAGTAGTATAGTTTAATACACAATCACATGGAACCTTGCCTCTCTCAAAAGAACCCATATTCCTTATTTGTGCAATTAAAAAAAAAATCCACCCTGGTTTTGAAATGGAGCTGGAGTCAGGTGTGGTAGTGTGCCCCTTTATTTCCAGCACTACGGAGGCAGAGGCAGGCTAGCTCAAGGTTAGCCTGGCCTACACTCCCAGAAGGACAGCCAGGGCTACATAACAGAGACCTCAGAAAACAAACAGAGAGATGGAGCTGCTGAGCACTAAGATCTAAACAGGCAAGATGGCATAAGGGCTGTGGATACCTCGGAGCCCTGGGCCAGAGAGCCGCACAGCAGAGCTCTAGGGGTGCTGCAGTGGTAGGGGAGCCCCTGCCTCATCCCTGGATCCCCTGAACATTCAGAGCTGAGCATGAGAATGGGGGAATAAAAGATGGCAGCTACACCTTAAAGAGCAAAGCCCAGAGCACAGAGGGAGCTGGGGACACAGGTCACAGAGCTGGGGGACACAGGCCATGGAGCTGGGGGACACAGGCCATGGAGCTGGGGGACACAGGCCACAGAGCTGGGGGATACAGGTTATGGAGCTGGGGGACACAGGCCATGGAGCTGAGGGATACAGGTTATGGAGCTGGGGGACACAGGTCACAGAGCTGGGGGACACAGGTCATGGAGCTGGGGGATACAGGTCGGTGTATTGAAGGAGCAACCGCTCCTCTGTCTCGCCCTACCATCACAGTACGACAACACCCAAGAATTAAGAAACCCAGCTGGAGATGGGGCTGGGTGAGCGCTGTGCGGTTGGAGCTGAGGGCTCTCCATCCGCTTAAATGACATTTAGAAGGACAGGCAAAGGATGACATTTGGACAGCCACCTTTCACAAATGGGGGAGGGAAGCAGTAGAGAACTTTGTGGGAACTTAAAAAAGGAAAATTCTAAACCCAGGTTCTCTCTCTACAGGACATTACTACATACTCACTAGTTGCTACACTAGATGAAAAACAAAAGTGAGTTCTAGACTGGGGAGCCACGCTCGGCAGCTAAGAGCATCCTCTTGCAGAGGTCCGGAGTCTGTCTCCAGCAAGACTCACCAGCACCCACTCAGGTAGCTCACAACTTCCTCTAACTCCTTCTCCAGGGCATCCAATATTCCCTTGTGGCCTCCTTAGGGCACCCACTGTGCACATACTTACAAACATACACGTAATTTAAAATAAAAATGTTTTTTAAAAGCAAGTTGCAGGGCTGGAGAGTTGGCTCAGTGGTTAAAAGCATTTGTTACTCTTGCAGAGTACATGAGTTCAATTCCCAGCACCCACATGGCAGCTCACAACTGTCTGTAACTCCGGTTTTTGTGGATCTGATGCCCTCTTCTGACTTCCACAGGTACCAGGCATACACATGGTACACAGTACATATAAAATAATAGAACAAACAATCTAAAAAATACTCTAAGAAAGTGAATTGCTTTTTGTACATAAGCATTAAGTCTTGGAACATTTTTACCTTAAATGATAAACAGAGGCCAGAAAAAGACATGAGCTAAAGATCCTCACATTCTTAATATATAAATCTATTCTATTGTTTCATTTTCTTTGTTTTCCAACAAGTTGGAAAAAAATCATTCAGCAATAATGGAGCTGACTTCATTCTTCCTCGGACTGAGCCTGGGACAAGTTCCCAGAGCCCCAAGGGTCTCTAACAATGGCACAGGTCTCCTACACTTCAGGGCTGGTGAAGTTACCTCAGTATGACCAAAACTCTGTGACACTTGCCAGAGTCAAGTATTTGTAAAATCAGTGAGAAGAAATATCTACACTGAAACATTATTTTTTTAAGCCTTAATGGATTTGGAATCAAGTGACTATTTTGTGTAAAGTAGTTTCTTCTCTAGTGGTAAGGTGTGGGACTTTACTCCAATCATTCATCTGGTGTGAGAGATAAAACCCAGTGTTCAGTGCCTTGAGATCTCGTCTGAGATGTGAAGCCATTACATGTGTTAAAGAATAACCTGCAGTCTCGGCACTCAGGAGGCAGAGCAGGTGAGGTGTTTAAGACCCACCCAGTCTTAAAAGGCTTCGGGTAACTGGTTAGTCACCAGCTTAACCTAATGGTGGTCAAGAGTCTACAGAATTCAACACATCCTGACAAATTCACAAGAACCAAGAAAAATTTAGAAGCTGGAAATAAATCATCATCCGTCAAAAGGCCTCCACTCAGAACACAGCCTAAAGATTTTTCCTGGTGTCTCACTTGATCCAGAACCCCTGCTCAGGCCCCACACCTGCCCTGCCCTACATGGCCCTCAGGAGCATACATGTCTTGTTTTCTGTGGGTGGTATGGCTCCAGGTAAACCAGAAAAATCAAAGAATAGAAGAAACTCCAAGATGTAAAGACACAAAACAACATGAGAACAATGCAACAAGACTCCATGGGACTGTGACCGCAACTGTACAAGTGTCTGGTGGAAGGCCGGCTTAGTGCAGAGGCTACAGTCCATCCAGATGACGCAGCCATCCCACTAAGATCCTCTGCTTCCTGACTCTGCAGAACTGGGTCAGCAGAGTGGAGACGGTCCAGCATGGGAAGATGTAAAATGGACCCTTTCTCTGCAGCAGTGTGGGGGGGCCCCTGGGAAACCCTCCCCTGAGCAATGAGAAAACGGGATGTTCGGATCATCACAAACACTGAGTTCAGCTTGGTCTCTCTGTGGTGTGTTCTTTCTGTCTCTCAAGAGGGAGGTCAGAGTTCTGTGTTCTGCTCCAGCAGCAAGGCGTGTGTTTGCTCTTCCTGCCCATCTTCATCAGGAACTCCTCCGCTCTGAGAAAACCAGCAGGGCCTCGCCAAGTCCACCAAGCAGGAAGCTGCAAACAGTAGCATATGGTCAGTTTTCCTAACTGTGGTCTACCAAAGTTGCCTGGCACCCATAAACAGCAAGGAAGAGTGATATACCCCACGACTACCAGCCCAGGCAAGCCTGGCTCCAGGTATAGCCCAGAAACCTTCATGCCACTTAAGAGAAAAAGCATCAGTTTCAGGGTGGAGTTAGGGGTCTGGGAGGCCACCTTGAGGAAGGATGTGTATCCCACTTATCCTGACCAGTCAACACTCTGAAGAAAACCATGAGAGGAGGAAGCAAGGAAGAAAGGGCTTCCCATGACCCCCTGGGTGCTTCTGGCTAAAGGGGATTGTGGGATATGAAATCATGAAGACACAACCTTACATTAGGAAGGGCGTGGCTTCTGAACTTAGACTAACAGAACAGTTACAGGTGAGCATATAGGTGGGAATCATGAACTTCCCACCAGCACAGAAAGAGATGTAGTCGGCGATTTGGAAACGAAGACATTCGAGAACTGCAGCCAGGAGAAGAGGGAATACTTAACATGCCTAAAGTTTAGTACATCCAAAGGTCTCTCCCTCTTCTATTTTAAACTTCTTGGTAGACAGTCTGGTGTCTGCTGCTCTTCTGGGGACAGGGCTGGGCCACTGCCAAGGAATTATGATGGTGGGTCCCTGTCAGTGGAAGGCTTTTTAGAGGTGCCTGCCTGCCAACTTTCAGTTACATTTTCTTTCTTCCCTTCCCCTCTGTACACCCAAGACCCCAGCTCTCTTATGCAAACTCAGCACATATACACTCACCATGGAGCCTTTATATTTCTAACGTGTCTGGGGTGCTGAATATATGAAGCACACACATCACCTTCACAGTGAAAACCTGTACGGGTGATTCTGACATCTACATACAGGGAATCTGTACCACCTTGCACTTTTAGTACAAGAATGAACTATGGATGAGAATGTGCAAGTAATAGACTCAGACTCACACAGACATGAGTTCAGATTTATTTAGCCTTCGCTTCCCTACCTGGTCCTTGGGAGCTGACCACACTTCACAGTGTGTACAAGGCCTAGAGATAACATCTGAAGCCACCTACTCCCGAGCTTGGCCTACAATGGACTACCAATAATACATGGCTATTCCCTAACCTCATGAGCTCCTGGAGCAGCAATCCCTGCCTCGGGGACAGTTATGCTGACCACCCAACCGCTGAAGACATCTAATGAGGGACATATCTTGTTGCACAGGTGAGCAGCTATGGCTACATCACTGAACTCAATCTCCATGGACCTCTTCCTTGGGAGAGACACTGAGTTAGCTCTAAGGACTGACCAAGACATGGCACCTTCTCACATTGTCCCAGAAGCTGTACCTCACAATGAGTCTGCTCTGCAAGGCAGGAGAAAAAAAAGTCAAGCTACTCCTTTACCATATCAGAGCCTGGAAAAATCCCTCTTGCTCTGGGTTAGCTGGCCAAGGAGCCAGTCACAGAGCTATGAACATGGGGTTGTCTCTCTACGAGGTGAATGGCAGAGATGGAGTAGACGAGGAAGATGTTCCTAGTGGGAATTTATGTCCCTCTTTCCTGCAGACACCATCATAAATAGTGAGAGAAAGAATCAATCACTTCTATTTAACTCACAGGAATGTAGCTGGAACTGGTGTCTTAGGAACTATGTACAACTATGAAGACTTTTGCAATCACTGCCATAGGACGGCTTTAGTGATCCCGTCATGATCCAAGTTTCAAAAGCCCATACCTAGAAATACCTATGTGTGGAGATGGGGAGCTTGCTTGGCTCTTGTCTAGTTCGGGAGCTGCAGAGATTCTGTCACCTGCTCTCTTTGGTCAAGAATGAGGGAGCAGGAAGCCTTTCTTTGCCCCCATGAGCTCTCCTTGAAAGTGGTATCTTCATCTGAATGGTTCTGCTGTTCTTCCCATTCAAGAACACACACATTACCTCATGTCCCTGGGCAGGCACACAGACACGCACAGAGCTCTGCTGTGGGACAATCTCATTTTAAACACTTCTCACCAATCCTCCCTAATCACCGGAACAGACCAGGGCAGCGCTGGCCCTCCGCCAGTGTTCTCCCACAGCCCGGGAACAATGCCCGAGCCTAATAACGTCGCATTCATCCCTTTGGCGGAGACTTTATGAAGCGCCCAAGGAGCTTAGTGAATGGTAAAATGAAAACAAACCTTGTTTCGTTTACTGTGAAGAGAGCCAAGAGGTGGCCTTTGATGTTGTTTTCTAACCAGCAGGAGCAGCTCACACGGGGTCCTGGAGTCTTAGCAGCATTAGAACTACTTAAGTCAAAGCTTGAGTGAACTGTTTGCAAACCTTGTAATCCCACCATTCCTGAAATGAACACACTTCACAGGGTGAAGGCATAAACCTCAGGCTTCAGAGCACACATGGCCAGAAACACCCATTCCAAGTGTCTCTTCCAGAGCGTTTGTTATTTCAGAGCCTCTCCAGCCTTTTTTCCCTGTGGGGATCAAAGGCCTTGTCTCACCTTACATCTATTATTGTGGATGCTAATTCCTACTGAACTCAACAGACAGACAGTATTTTTCCTCGGATGCAGACCCAGCACACACACACACACTATATATATATCTCTCTCCAATGGATGACCAAATTGTAAAATGCGCTCCCCATCTCCCATCTATATTCTGACTACTTGGTTTTTACTCCCTTCTACCCCACTAAAATGTCTCTCCCTAACATCTCATTCTCCTGCAGAATGAAGTTCACAAAAGATAATGGAAATCACTTAATCTTTTTTTTTTTTTTTTTTTTTAGACAGCATCTTATGTAGACCAAACTTAAACTCACCACATAGGCAAGATCATACCACACCCAGTTTAATGTGCTCCTGGGGATGGAACCCAGGGTTTTGCATAATCTTAGGCAGGCACTCTACCAATTGAACTACATCCCTAGCCCTGAATAATACCGTTTAAAATGAGATGTCAACATTTAATTCAAACAGGAAATTGATACGTTTCATTCACCGTAGTCCTAAAGGGATTTAGAGAATATTAGGACATTTCCCCCGGCTCCTGAATTCATTTTCTGTTTACCAAGCTTGAGTAGTCTCCAGGAAGGGGCCCTAAAATCAGAGGGAGAGGATTTCTTGATTCAAAGATAACTGAAAATCTTTTTATTTTTCTTTTTAGACAGTGTTTCTCTGTATAGCCCCGGCTGTCCTGGAACTCACTTCATAGACCAGGCTGGGCTCGAACTCAGAGATCTGCCTGCCTCTGCTTCTGGAGTGCTGGGATTAAATATGTATGCCACCACCTGGCTGAAAATCTTTTTATTTGCTTTGGGTCTCAATAAGTATCCCGAGATATTCTCAATTTATAATCCTCCTGCCTCCCAAGTGTTGGGATTTTTGTGCAGAATGTCATACTCAGCTCTTTACAATCATTTTCTAAAGATCCTTGATGTTCATGAGGTCTGTACTGGGATAAAGTCTGAGAGACTGTCATGGCTGGCAGCCTGTGATGGGTGGCAGGCCCAGTGAATGATGGGCAATGGTAAAGAGTTGTCACAGAATCCTCGGAAGGAAGGAGATGCACTGTGGTCATTTCCCACAGCCTTACACTTGAATCATTCCAATGAGCACTGCACACATCTGGGGGCAGGTGGGAGGGATAAGCCTACACATCTGGCTGTCACACAGAGCCACTTTCAAAGCCACACCCAGGGTACCTGGGCGATGCTGCTAAGACTTGAGCTGATTCAGATCCCTAATCAGGAGATAAGCAAATTCCTTAGGATCTTGTTGAAAAGTCAGATAATGCTCTTTCTGTTCATTTGCAGGAACCATGAGCCTGGCGATTCTGTCTGTCTCCAGGGAACGCTGTCCGATGCCTTCAGGACATTTTGCATTACAAATGAGAGATGCTACTAACATCCAGTGGGGTAGAGGTCAGGTTTGCTCCTTGGCATCCAAGGCACAGGATGGTACCCCACAACCAAGAATAATTTGGCTCCAAATACCAATAGTGCCAAGAGGAAAAAAATCTATTTTTATTTTTTTACATTTGCGTATCTATTTTTTGTATCCGTGAGTACGAGTGCATGCATGCTATGGCACATGTGTGAATGTCAGGGACAATTGGTGGCAGTTGGGTCAAGCTCAGACCACTGGGTTTAGAGGCAGATACCTTGATCCACTAATCCAGCCGTCTTGCCAACCGAGAAACCCCACCTTACATGGCCTAATTGACCAGCTAAGATGCTGCCCTCCCAGGAGAACAGATAAGCCAGTTCAGGCGTGGCTCTGGCCACGCTCCTCAGGGAGCACTTCCCAGGTCAATATCTGTCCACTCCAACAGCTGCTTCCACGTGTGGGCATAGGCCCAACACAAACTCACAGCACGCCACCATTTTCAAAGGAGTATGGAAATCTGGATTTGTAGGAGGAAATCACCTAATTTCTAAAGGCTGCTGACTAATTTAAAATTTGAAAATCAATCAAAACATAAGAAACAATAATTGTACAGGAAAATACAGTAGGTCTAAAAATTTTTTTTTAAAATCCAAGACCTACAACCTCTGCCTTTTGTGACTTCTGATTAGTTTAAATTCCCAGGGGACAAAGACCAGCCACTCCCATCTGTAACCTGAGAGCTGGTCTGGCACTTGGCCATGCTTGAACTCATACAGTGTATGCAGCAACCACCTAGGTGAGAGGCAGAAGTTGGAATTACAGCTTGACACAACTCTGGTTGTTCATTTTGTGGCTGGAAAATTCTTTGAGGCTGAAAAACCATCCCTAACTTCAAGAGTTCTAAAAACTCAGGAATTTTCAAAGCCAAGGTTCATTTTGCAATAGACATACATGCCGCTTCCTTGATTCGGGTCCAAATGGCCTCTCTTCCCGTTTTGTCCAGGACATAACCTCAATTCCACAGAGGTGAAGCAGTCTGGAGACAGAGTTCCTTCCAGACAACCACTGCGTTACTAGTCTGCCTTAGCATTCCTCATGCCAGAGAGCCGACTCGCTCTGTTTTCTCTTGCTCAATTCAACACCTGGGTTTCTTTGGTTCATTTTGAAATTCTATACAAAATATGAAGGCATGCATGTAAGAAAGGAAAATTCTGTCAAGAATGTAGGCTAGCACCATGCAGACAGAAAGACAAACACTGAAGCCAGTCTCCCTTTAACCTTGCACACTGACCTGTACTGCTGGCAAGGCTTTGCCTGTGCTCAAGTTAGTTCTGGAAGTTTGGGGGGCTTTGGACACACTGAGGCCTGGGCTTGAATTCCCATTTGATCTCCTCATGTCTATAAAACCCTGGGGAAAATCACTTAAATGCCTCAGGGTAGGACACAGAAATTTGGGGCTAGCGAGAGGGCTCAGTGGGTAAAAGTGATGTTCCTGAGCCGGAGGACCTGAGCTCAAGTCCCAGGGCTCACTGTAGGAGAGACCCAACTCCTGAAGTTGTCTCTGACCATCACATACATGCTGGGACACACCCATGCATACAAAACACACCCATCTACACATACTACACACACACACTTCCACAGCACACACACAAAGGCCTGCCTTCCTCCTTTGACAGTTCTGAGGCATGTGTCCCCGCCACTGTTAGTGCTGTTCTGTTGCAGGACAGAAAGAGCAAGCGTGTGGCCTAGAGCCCATTCTGAATCCTGGTATTTCCTCATCAGCACTCTAGTCCTGTCTTCCCTGGGGAGAGAGGTGGAGTCTTTCCTATCCCACTGCCTAGCTAAGCCCTTCCCACTAGCATCAGGGCCAGCTCAAGGTCAAGTCAAGGTCAAGCCAGCTCAAGGATTGCTCCTGCTTCTGAGCATGCCCATCCTCTGTCACTTTAGTCTTCACATCCACAACACATTCAATAACTACCATCCTGTCCATCCCATCAAATACCTTTCTGACTTTGTTTCCCCTTGAATATTCATTGAGAATTAGATAATAGCTCACGCTTCTTTAACAGCTTCCCCATGTGCTTCATACAACACTCAGTAAAACTTTTTTTTTTTTGAGACAGAGTCTCACTATGTAATTCTGGAACTCACTCTGTAGACCAGGCTGGCCTCAAACTCACAGAGACCCGTCTGCCTCTGCCTCCCAAGTGCTGGGATTAAAAGTGTGTGCCATCACATCTGACAACACTCAGTAAATATTTTAACCAACAGAATCATAGCTACAGTATTTAAAATCTAACATTCCTTGGGGCAGGACAGAGAGGAACAGTAATGGAAGATGTCTTAATGGGGGCGCATTTCAGGGTTAGGGAAAAACCTGGTGCCAGGGAAACTCCAGGGAGCCCACAAGTGTGACCCAGCTAAGACTCCTAACAATAGTGAAGAGAGTGTCTGAACTGGCCATCTCCTGTAATCAGTTTGGTGACTACCATAACTGTCATCAGAGTCTTCATCCGGTAACTGATGGAAACAGGTGCAGAGATCCACAGCCAGGCGCTGGCCTGAGCTCTGGGAGTCCAGTTGAGGAGAGGGAAGAGGGATTCTATGAACAAGGGGAGTCAAGACCATGATGGGAAAACCACAGAGACAGCTGACCTAGACTAGTGGGAGCTCATGGACTCTAGACCGACAGCTGGGGAGCCTTAACGGGACCGACTGAGGCCCTCTGCATGTGGCTCCTAGCAGTGGGATCAGGACCTGTCCTTGGCATTTAAACTGGCTTTTGGGAACCCACTTCCCCATGCTGAGTTCCCTCGACCAGCCTTGATGCAGGGGGAGGAGCTTGGTCCTGCCTCAACTTGATATTCCATGCTTTGTTGACTCCCATTGGGAGGCCTGCCCTTTCTGAACAGGAGACGGAGGAGGAGTGGATGGGGTGGGTAGAGGGGAGGTGGTGGGGCAGGGTGGGAACAAGAAGAGAGGAGGGAGGGGAAACTGATCAGGATGTAAAATAAAATAATAAATAAGAAGATGAAATATTAAACACAATCTAACATTTCCTACAAACTCCAAATGCCTTGGTGGCCTCCGCCCTCAGCCTCCTCTGTGGCTGCTGTGGCACACTTTCTACACTTCCTACCCTTCCCTCTTTTAAAATTCCTGCCCCTCCTGGGGACCAAGTGCTCACCCATTCAGGCCATAACTACCTGGTACTGCTCCTTCCCTTCCCTTTCCTCCTCCTCCCTGGCTCGCGGGCATGTGCACCTGCCTGCCAGGTTCCACATAGCCAGGGAGCACCTCTGTAGTGAGTCTGGTTCCATTCCCATGCAAGGGAGCAGCTGAGTCTGGACCCAGTTCCCCTGGCAAGCTTAGCCCCCAGACGGGTGAGAGCCCCCCTCCTGGCACCGGTTCCCACCTGCGCTCCGGCCTGAGCCCATGGCTTCCAACATCTCACTGCCTCTCTTGGAAGCTGCTCAGAGACTGCCTGGTTAAAACAGACGCCAATGCACCCGAGGGTGCTGCTCCCCGAGGGTGCTGCTCCCGCGGCTGCAGAGGCAGAGAGGGTCTCGGCAGCTGCCGGCCGTCATCCTTGCCACCTGGAGCTCTCTGCACCCTGAGCTCAGGCCACTCAACCCCACATGCCAGCTTCTTGGCTGAGGGAAGGGTGTGGAACGGCTCAGCAGGTCACGAAAGCCAAGCCAGGCCCTGAAGCTCCAGGGAGACGCAGGAAGATGTGCAGCTGCCTTGCTGCTGCAGCCCGCAGCTCCTCCACACATGCACACAGGATACTCCACCTGCAGCTGCCACCAGCCAAAGCTTCAGCGGGACCTTCTTTAGTGCTACACCACCGACACCTGCTGGTCGAAAAGCGCTACTACACCCCAAAAACCCACCACAAGGATGGTAATGCAAGCCAGTGTTTCATTTCAGGTAAGAGTACTCGGTAATTTTACACCTTGAAACTGACTAACAAATTTTGAGTAATTCTTATAATATGGCCAAAAACTTTACTTCACAAGAATTTAAAAACTTTTCTACCTGTATGATGAATGACATTTTCTAGAAATATATGACCTTCCTAAAGGCATACCTGGCCTGTACCATTTTGGCATTTACCACAATAATTCACACAGCATTCAAATACTGGTTTAATAATAATAAAAAGATGAATCATTATTGGGACCGATACAGGCTTTGAGAGATAGAAATGAAGGCTTACATAAAAAGTTTCTTTCTTTGGAATCTGCTAACCAGGATTTACAAGTAGTAATAAAGATTTACAAAACAGGCTCCTTAGTTTGGAATCTGCTAACTTACTACAAGAACTTCAGTCCACTAATAATAAATGTATAGCTAGATTTGATTTTATTGATAATAAATATGAATACTTAATGGATAGAACAATAATTCTCCAGAGGGAAGTTGTCGCTATTCAGACACTTTATAAGGAAGAAAAATTATCATTAACTGATCAAATAAGGTCTATGGAATCATGTGTTTCAGAAGAACACAAAAGGTTGCATGATTCCATGAGAAATCTGGAATCCCTTGCAAGAGAGGAGGCTCACTCCCTAGAATAGACCCTAGGTACTCGTTTGCAAGCCCTGGAAGAAACTCTCAGTACAGATGACAAGGGACCTAATAAGCAGAAGGGTCAGACCATAAAGGTCATAACATCTCCAAATGGCTCTCAGACAATGGCCTATCCTGTCATCACCCAGGAGAAGCCAGCAGATGACAGACATCCTGAGCCATATGTGGAATATATATTACAACAGATTTCAATGAGAGATTTTAAAAAATATAAAGGAAGTGATAGTTACATATGGCATACACTCAACATATGTAAGACAGATATTAAATTCATGTTCTACCTCACATAGAATCATTCCAGATGACTGGAATCAGTTAATTTCAGTTGTTCTAGAATATAGCCAGCATACAATGGAAAAGCTGGTTGAGAGAAGAGGCAAGAAATTTAGAACAACAAGGTAATTTCAGAGGTTTTGAGATCCACCAAGATCAAATTCTTGGTGAGGGCTGTCTTGCTGATAGGAATGTACAAGCCACTTATGATGAGTATACAATATCCCTATGCCATACAGCAGCTCTAAATGCTTGGGGAAAAAAATCCCAGAACCAGGAAAACCAACTGAGTTATACACAAAGATATTTCAGGGACCACAAGAACCTTTCACTTATTTTTTTACAAAGGCTGACTACAGCTATAATGGAAGCTGTGTCAGATAAAGAATTAAGACAAATATTAACTGAGTCATTGGCATTTAACAATGCTAATACAGAATGCAAAAGAATATTTACACCATTAGAGGTCTGATCAGCACCTTTGGAAGAATGGATTCAGTATACTAACAGTGTTGAGTCTCTTAACTATAGTAATGAGGCTTAGATAGAAGAGGCAATTCCCAGAGGTGAAAGAAGGTCCTGGGGTACCAAATGTTTTAAATGTGGTACACCAGGTCATTTAAGTAAAAACTATACATGGGGTGCTCCTAGAAGTAATACTCCTTCCAGAAATAACCCAAACAGGAAACACCAACCTTCTGGATTATGTAGAAGATGTGGCAAAGGCCAACATTGGACCAATGAGTGCAGATCAATAATAGATATACAAGGCAACCCTTTACTGGTGGGAAACGCCTCAGGGGGGTTCTTGCAGGCCCCCAAATTGAATGTGGTCCAAACATTTCCAGCCACTGTGGAGGAAATTCCTCTCCAGGACAATTAAATAAGCCAATGCCTAATGTAAAGAATGATACTGCACTGGATGATAGAACAGCTCTGATAGAGAATCAAAAGTTCCAAAGAACACAATAAAATGAATATTTTGGCAGGCTTCCATAAATGAACAAAAACCAAAGCTTAGAATTCAAATTAAAGCATTGTTCTGGAGGGCCTGGTAGACACAGGTGTGGATGTGACTATAATTAAACCAAAATCATGGCTTCGGAATTGGCCTCATCAAGAGGTAGATATCCAATTTCTAGGGATTGGAACCCTATCTCAGATAAAACGGAGTTCAAGATGAGTTGAATGCATAGTGCCAGAAGGACAGACAGGAAGGCTGAAGCCATATGTAGCAAATGTAGCAGTGAATCTTTGGGGCTGAGATCTGCTTTAACAGTGGAATACCCAGATTAAAATTCCTACACTCAGAAAAGGAACACAGACCAATGCATGTTTCTAGGAATAATATCATAACATGCTATAAAAAAACAGTCACCAACTGTTCAGTCTGTACACAAACAGAGCACAAATGCTGTTGAACTCTCAGAAGTACCAACAGCCTTACCTTTAAAATAGCTAACTAATAAACCTGTCTGGGTTGGACAATGGCCTTTGACAAAAGAGAAGCTACAAGCTTTAGAACAGCTGGTTCAAGAATTCTCCTGTATTCATTTTTTTTTTTAAAAGTCTGGTAATTAGAGAATGCTGACAGATCTGAGAGCTATTAATAAAGTAATTCAGCCAATGGGCTCTCTACAGACTGGGATGCCCTTGCCCTCTCTGCTACCCAAAGAATGGCCTATAATAGTTATTGACTTAAAAGACTGTTTCTTTACCATACCCTTACAAGAAAATGATAGAGAAAAATCTGCCTTCACAGTACCTAATTATAATAATGCCCAGCCAGTCAAGAGATATGAGTGTAAGGTCCTCCCACAAGGAATGTTAAACAGCCCTACCCTGTGCCAATATTTTGTGCAAAAACCATTGGAGATAATTCATGTGAAGTTTCCACAATCCATAATTTATCATTATATGGATGATATCCTATTAGCTGATCCAAAGTTAGGCACATTAGGAAGCATGTTTGAAGAAGCAAAAAAAAGTTTTGCCTTGCTGGGGACTGCAAATTGCTCCTGGAAAAAATACAAAGAGGAGATTCTATTAATTACTTAGGATATAAAATAAGTGTTTCCAACTTACTGGGTATCATGGGAATACCCAAAGATGGACTACAAAATTTGGCTAATACTCTAAAAGGGAACAAAGAATTAAATTGTCCAAGAGAATTATCAGCCGAATGTAGCTGGAGATTTCTCCAGTCCTGCTGGGGCCCACAGCCACTCAGACCCAAATAAACACACAGAGGCTTATATTATTTAAAACTGTATGGCCTAATGGCTCAGGCTTCTTGCTAGCTAGATCTTACATCTTAAATTAACCCATTTCTATATAATGGGAGACAAAACTAGGAAGCTGTTTTTAGCTCCGTTTTAGAAATTTTTTTAAGCTTTTTCAGGTTTTAGGTGGAAACTCTTGCCCCATGTTGGGTGCCATATAATGCTCTCCTTTCTGGACAAGTGGGACACAAGGAAAAGTGACTACTGAACTCTGCCAAGACAGGGTAAGATGGTCTTTCAGAATTCCTGCTTCTGAAAATGGTCTGTCCGATACTCTAGGCCTGTAGCCAATCTTTATGCACCAACAATGCTGAGAAACATTAGGTGACTGTCCAGGCTGCCAGCTGTCTCTGTCTATTCTTGCAAGACTCCCAAAAGTTGCTTATGTCCTTCTCCCATTTCTCAGGTATTATTATATTCCTTCTCAGGTCTTTGATGGGATTGAAGACTTAACAGTTACAATCTTCTATCTTAGCTATAACATATTAAGTACTAGATTTAGTTTCTTCATGATAGGGCACCTTTTCGAACGATCTCTGTAACATGCCATCTAACCATGCTCCAGACTTCTCTGGATTTTAGTATTTTAGTGTATGTCTCTTGCTTAATATTGTTCATGCTGGTTGTAGTTCCATCTTGCTTAGGTCATTATCCCTTATTCCTCCTGGACAATATTTGATAATCATTCCTATTGTATATAGTTCTATATTAGGTTAGAACTTTCTTATTTAGACAAAAGGGGGAGATGTAGTGGGTAGCTGTTCCAACTTTGACCTGAAAGTACTACCCTCATTGAGGCTTCCAGTAGCTATTACGCCTATGAGGCAGGGCCGAGACACGAGCCCTTAACACTGGAGATCCGGATGTGCCGGCTCTCTTGGTTCCTGGATCCTAGATGCTGGAGGTAGACTGAGCAGAGTTCTCCAGAGAGCACCACTGGACTGCACCACACCTTTCCCGGACCCTGTAACCTATCCCTTTACTTCTAAGTTACTTCACAAAATAAACCTGTCTTTTAACTATGCAGAGTTGCCTCAAAACTTCCACCAATAGCCAAAGCTGAGAAGGAATTGGCTCTAGTAGAAAAGACAATATGAGAAGCACATGTGGTCTGGTCATACTCCCCTCCAGACATTCCCCCACAGGTATTTTGATGCAGAGGGAAGATATTATATTAGAATGGATATTTCTACCATGTAAACCAAGTAAGAAGTTAAAGACTTATATAGAAAAGGTCTCTGATTTGATTCAAAAAGGAAAATTAAGATTACACCAGTTGACAGGAATGGACCCAGCAGAAACTGTAGTACCTTTCACTAATGAGGAAATTTCCTCACTATGGAAAGATAATGAATACTGGCAGAGAGCCTGAAGTAACTTTTTGGGAGAGATTAACATTCATTATCCCAAAAGCAAGAGAATAGAATTCTTAAAGAAGACTGAATGGGTCCTTCCTCACGTTGTACAACAAAAGCCAATTTCTGGAGTCCTCACATTCTATACTGATGCAAATAAATCAGGGAAAGCACGAAAAAAATCAGGAGACTTAAGTAAAGTGGTTCAAAGTCCATACAACTCTGTACAAAAAGCAGAACTGTATGCCATTTTTATGGTACTGATGGACTTCACAGAACCCCCCAGTATAGTCAGTGACACAGAGAGAGTTGTTTTACATATGAAACTGCTGAATTTATTCCTGATAATACAGAATTAACTTCATTACTCATATAATTTCAGAAAATCACCAGAAATAGAACACATATCAGATCCCATATGGGTCTGCCAGGACCTCTAGCACAAGGTAATGATGAGATTGATCAGTTACTAATAGGTAACATGCTAGAGGCCTCAGAATTTTATAAGAAACACCATGTAAATAGCAAAGGTTTGAAGAAGGATTTCTCCATCACTTGGCAACAAGTCAAGGATATTGTAAAAAAAAAAAAAATGTCCTACTTGTTCCTTCTATAATCAAACTCCATTACCTTCAGGGAGCAATTCAAAAGGTATACAAAGAAATAAAATTTGGCAGATAGATGTGTTTCATTTCGCAGAATTTGGAAGATTAAAGTATGTACACCATATCATTGACATCTATTCAGGATTTCAGTGGGCAACTCCTATGAGTTCTGAAAAGGCTGATTCTGTGATTACATACCTATTAGAAGTTATGGCCATCATGGGAATACTTGTACAAATTAAGACAGACAATGCCCCAGCCTATGTCTCCAATAAAATGAGACAGTTTTTTGCTTATTACAATATAAAGCATATTACAGGTATACCACACAATCCTAAAGGCCAAGCAGTCATAGAAAGATCCAATAGAACTTTAAAGGATATGCTAAATAAACAGAAAGAGGTAACAATGACTCCCAGAAATAGATTGCATAGTGCTTTATTAAACTTGAATTTTATCAATGCTGATGAGAAAGGAACAACAGCTGTGGAGAGACATTGGATGACAGACAAAACTCCTGAGCTAAATCAACCAGTTTATTTCAAAGATGTGTTGACCTCAGAATGAAAACCTGGATATGTCCTACATTGGGGAAGGTGTTTTGCTTTTGTTTCCACAGGAGAAAAAAAACTATGGATACCAACAAAATTAATAAAATTTGATTCAAACAGGAGAAACATTGATGAGGAGAAGTAAATGCTCATCCACTGATGTGACATCTCTACAAGTTGTAAGAAAAATTTAACAAACAAGGGTGGGGGAGGGTTCTGTTTTTGCCTTTACAGAACAATAGAAATTCCCATTTTCCAGAAATCATAAGGCCTTGGATATCCAGATGTCTACAGCAGAAAGAATCTATTGGTACCAATCTACACAGGGTAATATCTCACTGCCTAACATCTATATCTCTTTAATTCTAGAAAAGTTGTGGTTCTGATTCAATTATATACCAAGCTGGCTTTGGAGTTGGAATTGGCTCCCTCCTTCTCTAAACCCAAGCATATTGCTAAAAGAAAAGGTTGAGAGATTCTTCTGTCTCATATCAGAAGAGCCATCTGGTGTGGAACAGAAGAAAACTAATAAAAAGGGACCATTGTCTTCAAGATTCTATTTCTCTCCATGCTTATTTTTCATTTCTTGGAATCCTTTCTTACATGTCATGTCATCTTTAAATCCAAACTTTCCATTTTGATATTAATAATGTTCATTTTTTCACAGTAAAAAATAAGTCTTTTCCAATAGCAATTTCTGGAATCTTCAGAAGGAAGATAGAGCCCCACAAAAACAACTCTACCCAGTCCAGAATGATGCCATGGTACTCACAAACATTACTCAATGATCAACCTCAGACTGAAAACTCTCCAAGATAATTCCATAATAAGATGGTCCATCATACTACACTTCTAGCCAGAATCTCAGACAACCTTACCCATCACTCTGAGACTGGCTGCAGAATCTACAGTTAGTCCAACTGAGACTTAACTATCTGAGCTTTCTTACAGAACCCCACAGAGATACCATCACCCCCTGAATAGCGGGAAGGAATTCTAAGAAAACGATGCCCCCTTTTCCCAAAGGTTTCATGTTTCTGAGGGCTATGGATAATGGTTATAGGGTTGGGGGTTGAAGAAAACATTGGACTCAGTATTCCCCTTAAGAGAAGAAAAAAAAGAGAAGGGACAGGTATAGGATATTAAGGTAGATTATTGTATATACTAGTAAACTTAGTAAAATATCAGCTTTAGATAAGTTGCACTGTTATGGATTCTTGTATATTGATACAAATATAAACTATTTTTATATTCTTATTCCAGATAATTTGTATATTGATACAAATACAGAACCATATTTGTTGAAATGTACATATATTTTTACTCTTATTTGAAATATTTTGTATATTGATACAAATGTAAAATTATATTTGTCATACTGTATGTTCTACCTCTGTTTAGGATATTTGGTATATTGATTACATATTTAGGATTATTGTCATATTGCATATTGTATTATACATTCCTACCTCTGCTTTAGTTATTTTGTGTACTGTCACAATTTTGAGATCATTGTCCTTTTACTGTACATTTGCTTACAGACTGTTTACCTTGTTTATGTGAAGCCTTAGTCCTTAGGTTATCTAGGTAGATAAGACTTACAGATTTATAGTCACCTATGCTTGTCATCTCTATAGTTATGTTAGTTAGGTTCTTCAGACTTACAGAAACATATGTCAGATGGATAGGTAGTCTTCAAACACTTCACAGACCTAGAGAATATGACATTTAAATGTTTTGATAACTTGGAATTCTGTTGACATGAGACACAATTGCTCCTGGCAGCACTGATCTGATCCCGAGAGAATGTGGGACTTCTGAGACATTTCCATTTGGAAGTTTGTCTTCACCTTGGCACAAAATGGCCTACTGGGCAAAGAACTGCCCTTGCCTCGACTGCTGACAGTAAAATGGTCTGACAGATAATCTAGGCCTGTAGCCAATTTGAATGCACCAACGATGCTGAGAAACTTTAGGTGACTGTCCAGACTGCCAGCTGTCTCGGTCTACTCTCACAAGACTCCCGAAAGTTGCTTGCATCCATCTTCTATTTCTCAGGTATTATTATATTCCTTCTCAGGTCTTTGATGGGATTGAAGACTAACAGTTACAGTTATAATCTTCTTGTATCTTAGCTAGAACACATTAAGTATTAGATTCAGGTTCTTCAGGATAGGGCACCTTTTGGAATGATCTCTGTACGTGCCACTTACCTATGCTCCAGACTTCTCTGGATTTTAGTATTTTAGTGTATGTCTCTTGTTTGATGTTGTTTGTGTTGGCTGTAGTTCCATCTTGCTTAGGTCATTATCCCTTACTCCTTCTGGACAATATTTGATAATCATTCCTATTGTATATAGTCTTGTATTAGGTTAGAACTTTCTTATTTAGACAAAAGGGGGAGATGTAGCTTTGACCTGGAAGTACTACCCCTAGTGAGGCTTCTGGTAACTGCCACGCTTACCTATGACCTGCCCCTGGGGCAGGGCTGAGACGGGAGCCCTTAAGACCCAAGATCCGGATGTGCTGGACCTCTTGGTTACTCATGATTCTGGATGCTGGATGGTAGACCAAGCAGAGTTCTCCAGAGAACCCCGCTGGACTGCACCTCACCTCTCCTGGATCCAGTAACCAACCCCTTTACTGGCTGTAAGTTACCCCAAAATAAACCTCCTTTTTAACTACGTGGAGTTGCCTTGTTAATCCCCACAATACCACACTGCCTCACCCAGGAAACACTCTGCACATCACCACGCTCTTTACAGTTGATCATTGCTATCATTTGAATAAGTGGCCCATGTGTTAAAACATATTGTCACCAGTCTGTGGCACTACTGGAAGGGCAAGAACCTTTAAGAAGCAGGGACAATGGGAGGGAACTGGGCTGTTGTAGGTGGGGCCCCAGCCCCTTCTCATTCTTCGCTTGTAAGATGTACCATAAAGTAAGCAGCTTGCTCCATCATATGCTCTCCACCATGATATCCGGCCTCATCCAGGCCCAAAGACAATGGAAATGTCTGAAACTGATCCAAAGCCAACCTTTCTTCCTGTAAGTGGACCTTCTCCAGTGCTTGTTACAGTAGTACAAGGCTAGATAACACATCACTATGGTGGAAAGAGAGTAAGCCAGTTTCCTGTGTGTCCCTTACAGGCTCTGACCCTGTACACTGTCTGATAGTGCCCAAGTCAGTCCTAGGTTATAAGGCTTTGGACACAGGAAAGCCTGGGTTTGAACTCTGGTATAATCTCCCATAGCTATAAAATCCTGGAGGGGGGAAATCACTTAAATGCCTCAGAACCTCAGATTCTTCATTTTTACAATATCCTTAGCTTGGAGGATTGTGAAAGTGAGATGATATTAATGTCAAAATGTCGACATATAGAAGCCTCTCTGTAGATGGTTAGATTTTGTGTGTATGTGTGTGCACATGTGAGTGCATGTGTGTATATGCATGCACTCCTGTGCACATGCATCTAGAGGCCAGAAGACAACCTTGGGTAATACTGGGGTAACCTTGGGTAACCACTGCACTGTGCTTTTTAAACTTGGGTTTTAAGGATTGAACTTGGGTCCTCTTGCAAGTAATTTATATGCTGAGCCATCTCCCCAGTTCTCTAAATAATTATTATTAAAAGAAGAGGGACCAGGTGGTGGCGCAGGCCTTTAATCCCAGCACTAGGGAGGCAGAGGCAGGTGGACCTCTGTGAGTTCGAAGCCAGCCTGGTCTACAAAAGGAGTCCCAGGACAGCCAGAGCTACATAGTGAGACCCTGTGTCAAAACAACAAATTGTAAATAAATAAAAAGAAGAGAAGGAAGGTGGAGGAGTGTTTCCTCACTTTTATCTTCTTTCTGCTATTCTTCTCCAGGTAGGAAATGTCGCCCCGAGAGAGGACAAGGACACGTTATTCTGTGTGCTGAGTGAAAACTTCTCTTTTGTCTGCCTAGGACGACTTACACAAGGCCTTGCCATCAGCAGGGGAATGAGCTGAGGCACAGTTCCTAACACATACCAGGTCTGTGGCGTCATCCACAGGAGTAAACCCAGGCACCAGCACTGGCCACACCTACTAGCACTGTGGTCCAGAGACAAACAGGTAACAACTCAGCAGGTCCACTTTTCACACTAATGCATACACAAAACAAAACCAGCAAAGTGGCCAGGACGGACCAGCCATCACGATTACTTAGGTACCAACAAGGAAAAAAAAAAACATTTTCCCCCTAGAACCAGGCTGTGCTTGGGTAAGGCTAAGTAATCCAAAGACGATTTAAAATTATACAAGGGGGTACGAATAGGCAAAATGGAAACACTGTACCACTTACGTGAGAGACACCAACACCTGTGGGTTTGGAAGGTGTACCAGGCTTTTTCTTTGGGGCCACCAACCAGCTCCCAAATCATGACACGGAGACTTCTTATTAGTTATGAATGCTTGGCCTAGCTTAGGCTCGTTTCTGGCTAGCTCTTTTAACTTAAATTAACCTGTTTCACTTTATCTACCTTTTGCCTCGGGGCTTTTTTATCATACTTCCTTCCTGTATCTGTCTGTCTGTCTGGCGGCTGCCTGGCTGTCCCTGGTGTGCCCCCTCTTTCTCCTTGTTCTCTTCTCCTCCCTCTGCTTCTCATTCTTCCTTTCTCCTCCTATGTGTTCTCTCTGCCTGCCAGCCCCACCTATCTCTCTCCTGCCTATCGACTGCCCAGTGAGCTTTATATTAGACCTATCAGGTGCCTTAGTCAGACACAGTGAAACAAATGCAACATATCTTTACATAATTAAATACACATTGTTAAACAAATGCGTCATAAACAAATGTAACACACCTTTATACAGTTAAAGTAATATTTCTTAGCATCAACAAATATAACACATCTTTACATAGTTAAATATTCCACAACAGGTATCTGTAAGA
The DNA here is from genome assembly GCF_949786415.1 of Peromyscus eremicus. Classification (NCBI taxonomy): domain Eukaryota; kingdom Metazoa; phylum Chordata; class Mammalia; order Rodentia; family Cricetidae; genus Peromyscus; species Peromyscus eremicus. The sequence continues at coordinate 2,665,595 of NC_081435.1, forward strand.
ATATTGGCTTCTGCCGGGTGGTGGTGGCGCACGCCTTTAATCCCAGCACTCGGGAGGCAGAGGCAGGCAGATCTCTGTGAGTTTGAGGCCAGCCTGGGCTACCAAGCGAGTTCCGGGAAATGCAGAAAGCTACACAGAGAAACCCTGTCTTGAAAAACCAAAAAAAAAAAAAAAAAAAAAAAAAGAATATTGGCTTCTGAGGCAGCCAATCATTCTCTCCCTAGACACCACAGGATCAATGGTGGTGACTCTGAGGCAGATGAATGGCTAAAAGGCATTCTGGTGATGTGCTGAACTGAGTATTAGTTAGACATGGAATCTTCAGTTGTTGAAAATGTATCAAGTCATATAATATGTAAGAACATGTTTTATAATTGTGCAATATTGTGCATAATACTGTATATCATGAGTTGTGTAAGAGTGTACTCTTCTGAATGTAAATTCGCACACTCGTAACTGTTGAAAGATTAAAGAATTGGGGCTTGCTTATTCATACCTGCCACCTCCAGCATTTGAGAGACTGAGGCAGGAGGATTAACACAAGTTCAAGGCCAACCTAGGCTACAATGTGGGGTGTAGGTTAGAGGAGAGTGCTTACCTAGCACACGAGGCACTGTGTTTAAGGCCTAGTACTGCAATCAATCAATCAATCATCAACTAAATAAAACAGGGAAGACTTCACTAATACGAAACTTTTCTTAGGATGGAGACATCTGCCCAACACACATTCCTGCTTCATTTGAGGAGAAATCAGTGAATCTGTGTCTTCTCTCCAGAGAACTTACCATCCCACAGCCGCACGGGTCAGGATCACGTCAAACAGCACCAGTGACAAGGCGGCTGTGGTGACCTGCAGAAACAGCAAACGCCATCAGACCAGCGGAGTCTGGGGGACTCCCGCATCATCTCCCCCAAGCTTTGAAAGGGCTGCCTCTGACATTAGCCACCCCTGCCCATAGGTCCTCTGCATCTAGCATGGCCTCGCCTCTGAGCAGAACGCGTGATGTGCAAATGCTATGTCCTGTAGTCTGTTGGAATCCCCAAAGCAGCATTTAATTCTGTGCCAAAGTCAGAGAGAGACTGTGTGAACAGTATTCCCCTATCTCAACACACAGAATCAGCTCCAATGTCATGGGGAGCCCAGACCTGTGCCCAGATCCTCAGGGGAAACACTTCTCTGTCCACACAGCTTCATCTCTCTTGCCCCTTCTAATACCCTAGTCTTTCTAGACAGTGACACACATTCTAAGAAGCCAGGTGATTCATGGGGGAAGAGAGCAGTTAAATCCGTAATTATCTGAATCACAGGAGCCGAGGTAGAGGGAAGAGGTTAGTCCTATGCCCTTTAGAGCAGGAAATTCTGAAAGACTCAGGAATGACAGCCAGGCAGTCCAGACTCCAGAGTGTCCCCCAGAACAGTTGTCATGAAATGCATATGGACCAACGACCCAGCTCTCTCCACACTTAGAACGTCTGTGTCAAGCCAAGATGGTTCCTGTGTCTAGAATTCTGAATTCTGCAGGCCAGAGCAGCTTCTTTGAGGAAGGTAACCCTAAGGACCTGCTTTCTTGCTGTGAGAGAGTGGGGTGCAGGCTGCTCCTGAGAGCCATTCAAGCTGGGGGAGTCAGAAATCCTGCTACTCCCCCCACTCACACCCACCCCCATCAAGGGAATGCCCTGAGTTGTCCCACAGGCCTTTCCAGGTGTCCCAGCTGGGAACAAGGCAGCAAGAAGATGGCCAGGAATGGGTTGAATAAGGCCCTCCTCATGCACTGTCTTTCTTTCTCTTTCTCCTCTCCCCTCCCATACCCTCCCCTTCGTTTTCTCTCTCTTTCCCTTCCCTGTGTGCACACGGGCACTCACTGGACACTCACGTGCTATATACAGAACACATGTGGGGTCAAAGGACAACTTCATGTGTCGCCCCTCACCCCACCTTGTTTGAGGCAGAATTTCTTGTTCCCAATGCATACACCAGAAGAGCCCACCCCAGCCGCTTCTGGGGGATTCTCCTCTCTCCTTCCATCCTGCTCTAGAAGAGCGGGGGTTATATATGCCTGCTGCCAGAACTGGCTTCCTTTGGGGTCTGGGAATCTGGTTCTCATGTGAGAATCACTTTTCACTCACCATCTCAGAGATAAGTCTGTTCCTCTAACCCAGAACCTTTAGAAACTAAGATTGGGAATCTGTGGTCATCTCTGTCTCTTTTTAAACCTTTCTATCTGCCTTCCTTTATTGATTTGCAGCAAAGCTTTGACTGTACAAAAGACCTCTACATTGTCTGCAGAGACATGAGCAACCAGGCCAGAGGAACAAGGGAAAGGACCATGGTGTCTCCTCCTCTTCTTCCTCCTCCTTCCTCTTTGTCTGTGTGAAACAGGGTCCCGGTGGCTCAGGCTCCCTTTGTTTGCCTTCCGCTCCTCCCACTCCAGCCCTGAGGGCTAAGTCCGCAGGCATGTGCCACCACCCTCAGGCTCTTTTCAACTTACCATTTGACTTGGGTCTTCTCTACGTGTGGTCAAAACCCAAACCTGAGCTGTCCTGCAGGGCCACTGTCTGACTGTGGAAATGAGGCATGCTACCTGTGCAAACACCTTACTCAGCCCCTCACTTTCCAATGGAGGACACAGCCGATGGTAAAGCCCTAACCTGGAGCGCCTGGGCCTGGAGCTGCTGAAGCAGTGACCTTGAGGACCACTATTCCATCTCGTTTCTACCTACCACAAGTATTTCATTTGCACTGCCCCCAAATACATTTCATCAAGGTTTTCCAGTTTCTCTGTTTGGAGAAATATTATTTTATAGTGTATGTCTGCTTTCACTCCGTTCCTTTTTATCCTCACTTTTATTGCCATTTTTCTCTTCATCTGTTTTCATTCCACAATCTTGAACAAAATTAACTATCCTGATAGCCCCTCTTTTCTTTCAAAACATTTATTGTTTCCTGGAACCATGCCAACAGGGCTGTATTTCCCAGAACTGACAGGAAGGGAGTTCACAGTCTGCAGTGGCTATTAGTTAGACTGTCAGCTCGGTGCACTGCAGCACCCCACTGTGACATGGGGACCAACTGACATATTCTTTCCACTGCCTGCCTGCACCTCATCTGCCTGTCTTCAGAAAAGAGTACATTTATTTATTGTGTGTGTGTGTGTGTGTGTGTGTGTGTGTGAATCACAGTGCACATGTAAAGGAGATGGTTCTCTCCTTCCACCATGTGGGTTCTGGGGTCCGAACTCAGGTGGGCAGGTGTGGCAGCAAGTGGTTCTGTCCTCTGAGCCATCTGGCTGGTCCTCCTTCACGTCTTTATCAGCTCTTGGAGGCTTCCTTTACCCATCTTCTCTGCCTGTTCTCTGATGGACTCTTCATGTGACTTAGTCATGACTAAGAAAAGGGAGGCGCCCCTTGTCGCCAGGCCTGTACCTCTGCACCTGCACACCTCCTGGAGCTGAGCAGGAATCCTGCCTGCCAGGAGTCAGGCAGCTGGCCCGACCATGCCTGTGAACGGTGCCTTTTGCCAAGAAAAACATGGCTTAAAATTTTCAAACCAGTCCTTACTTGAAAATCAGTTTGGTCTAACAGCCATGCTGGTGCCCTTGCCTCTGCTCCTTCCTGGAAATGTTTGTGCACCCTCCTTTAAGCCACATTCTCAAGCTCCTCTGAAGCTTTCTCTTTTCATAAGCAAGACTGCTGATGCTGTGACACACGTTGACATGTTATAAATCAGGGTGGCTTGTTTCTGTCAAGACTGCGGTGGTGCACATGCCTGGCGGGGCTGCTGTGGAGCCGAGCAGGCTGCTTTTCCGTCCACTCTGTGAGAACCATCATGCTTCTGGTTTTCACACTGCCTTTTCCTTCCGTCACGAGTCCTAGCGGGGCAGCCTCTCAGTAAGGTGGATGCTGGCCGCAGCGTGGACGGTTCCCAAAGGCTGACCTCTCCATGTCTGAGGGTCAAATTCATGTCTGCTCAGTGTGATAGGTTTCTATACACAAGTGCCACTCACTCCTAATCCCACCTACAAGGAAGTAAAAGCCAGAGGCTGAGTGCTCCAGGCCAGACTATAAAACGGCTCACTAAGCAGTACAAGGACCTCCCTGGCTAACAGGTAGAGGGACTGTGACTCAGAGATGGTATGTGACTTGCCCCAGGGACTTTGAGGTTTGTGGCAATGGGAGCAGCACCAAAGTCCTGTCTCCCAGCTCAACTTTCTCTCATAGCCAGACAGAGTTTCTCTCCAACAGGCAGAGTTAGGAGCAACCAAAATGCCCACTGAGAGATGATCAGGTAAAGAAACTAACTCACAATGGAGCTTTTAAAGAGAGGAAATTCAGATGTATATTTCATCGTAGATGCTAGGCCAAGTGAAATCAGATTCTACTTCTGTAAGTTACCTAGTCATAAACCCATGGAGGCAGAAAGGAGAATGGGAGTTGTCATGGCCTAGAGGAGTCCAGAAGGGAGAGTTTGTTCAATGGGTACAGAATTTCGGTTTAGGAAGAAGAAAAATTATTGAGAGAGACGGTAGTGAGGGTACCCAATGGTATAAATCTACTTAATGCTACTGGACTGTCTGTTCATGGTGGTTTGAATAAGAATAGCTCCATAGTTGTCCTCTGACCAGTCCTCGGCCTTGGCCTCTTGACTAGAAACATACCCCAGAGTCTTAGGACTGAACTTCTAGAAGGGCACTCCATCTGAATTCTAACTATGACCTGCTATTTGGTTGTCAACTTGACTACATCTGAAATTAACTAAAATCCAAAAATGGAGGGTACACCAGTGAGGGATTTTCTTTTTTCTTTCTTTTTTTTTTTTTTGCTTGATTTGAAGTAGGAAGATCCACTTCCAATCTAGATCTTGAGGTGGGAAGATACATGCCCTTTAATTTGGGTCTTGGGGTGGGGGGAGACAAACCTTTGATCTGGGCCACACTTCCTGCTGGAAGCCTGTTTAAGGACATGGAAGAGGGAAGCTTCTGCTCTTTGTCTGCTTGCCCTAACCTTGTCAGCAAACACACTCCTTCACTGGCATTAGAGCCTACTTCTTCGGGATTCCAGCATCTACTGAAGACAAGCTAAGCAACTTCTGGATTCTTGGACTTGCTGTTCATAGCCAGCCATTGTTGGATTAGCTGGACCACAGCCTGTAAGTCATTCTAATAAGCCCCCTTTCTCTATATAGAGAGATTCATTCCGTAAGTTCTGTTACTCTAAAGAACCTGACTAATACCCCTGGATTTCTGACCCTGTGTCCCATCTGCCATTTGCAAAGACAATGAAACTCTTCTGTCCCCATGGATGTCATGCATGGTCCCAGCTGGCCACACCTCCAGGCCTGACTTGTTGGTTGGTGAATCTCCCAAATTTGGCTTTCTCCCCTCTTTCCTTGCCCTGGAGTTTAGGAAAGAAAGCACGGGCCTCATGTTCAGGGACTAGGTAAGTTACCATATGTTCCATATTGAACAGCTGGTTGGTCTCCAGCTACATGAAGCAATCCTTTCACCTGAGCAACAGGCAGCTCCTGTGTGCCACTCATTCCACAGTTATGATTAGAATCGAGCTTCCAAGATTCCTGAGATTCCTGAGCTGAGTGCGTCCAGAGGTTAAGGACCCCACTAAAGTAACCTCACTACAGGGTCCTCCAACCTTTTCAACACCTCCAACCACCTTTCATGCAATAACATTACTCAAGTTACAAGAGAGCACCTCCAATAAACTACCTTCTGTCCTCCAAACCGTCAACAAAAGCATCTGCATTCTTTTGAGAGCTCTTGAAGCGGCTAAAGTTGCCCCTTGCAGAAGGCTTCCAGCTACTCTCAAGATCTGCCATCGAGAAGATGTAAGAAATAGTCATTAACAGTAATTGCTGTTCTCAAATGTAAAAAGCAGTTTTATAGATACACGTTGTTTTTCCCAAAGAATCTTGTCAGCGCACATGTCCCCGGAGCCCTGAGTAACAAGCACCATGCACAGCCCACGCCAGCAGCAGCAGGACTCAATGCAACAAGAGCGTCAGGCTTTGATCTTCCTGGCTTTGTCAATGGGTTTCATAACCTCTGTGTTATTTCAACAAATTTCGCTATTTAGAGTGGATCAGGTTTGTTTTTCAAACATTCTTTTCAAACCGAAGGCAGGGTGGTGGTGAGGAAGATGAGTGGGGACTTGACAGACAGTGAGGTACTGGGGGAGAGTTGGAGACTCAGTCCCTGTCTGCTGTCACTTGGGTGCACATGACTCGTTTGGTTGTTGTTTTTGAGAGGCGGTCTCACTATGTAGCCATGGCTGTCCTGGAACTCACTCTGTAGCCCAGGCTGGCCTCGAACTCAGAGAGCTGCCTGCCTCTGCCTCCGGAGTGCTGGGGTTAAAGGTGTGCGCCAGTACGCCCCGTTGTCATGACTCTTAGGCTTCTGCCCCAGGCATCCCTCTCGTGTGGCTATAGTTTTCCCAGACAGTTTCTGAGCATCACATCGCTCTTTCCTCAGCACGCCTTCCCTGCTGGAGCCATTTCAGAGGCCTGCCCAACAATGCCTGCTCACCTCTCAAAAGTCCATCCCTAGAAAACCTTTCCTGCTCTTAGGCCCCAAGCATAAATCAGTTTCTTCTCCGGTGCCACGGTCCCTTGCCACCACACATGCCAATGGTCTGGTCTCCTAAGCAGTGTGCGTGCTAATCAGTGTGTGTGCTCAGGGGCTAACAGAGGTCTGCATGGGATGGATGCCTCGTGAATTTCGTATGACTGCATTAGGTCATCAGAGCTGGGGAGATAATCTATGAGGTCAGAACACTGGTCACTTAAAATCCTTCACAGATGTGGGGTAACTGGAACCAAGGGCTTACTAAGATACCCCCTGCCCCTCACTGCTGACTAATTATCTCCACCATTGGGGGTAGGAAGGACTCCACAGAAAGGATTGAGATCACCCTGGTGCCAAGTGAAACATGGTAGGAAAGGTTCTAACGGAGTTCTTCAGAAGCAGAGGGATATACAAATGCAGAACCTTACTGTTGACCTTCATGGGTGGAAATGAGGAGAGAACATATCTTAAAGGAAGGCATGGGAAGTTCTGACAGATGGACAGACAGAACAAGGGGTATCTGTTTCTTCTTTCCATGTGTATGTACATATGCATATCTCTGTGTGTGTGTGTGTGTGTGTGTGTGTGTGTGTGTGTGTGTGTGTGTAGGCCAGAGACTGATGTGAATTTTCCTCAACCATTATTTCACCTTACTCTGTGAGGCAGGGTCTCTCAATTAAACGGAGCTCACCAGTCTAGCCAGTATAATTGCTGGACAGTTTGTTCTGAGGCTAGAAATACAGGTGAGCTGCCATGATGACCCAGCATATACAGGAATCCAACTCTTGCCCCCTTGCTGGGTGGCAAGTGCTTAACCCCCCCTCCTCGCCATTTCCCCAGCTAGAAATTCAGAACTTGCTCAGGGACAGCATGCACACTCAGATGGAAGTGGTTCCACACCTACAGTGCCAGCAGCAGGTGAAGACCGCTGCCTGCAGCTGCTCTACCACACCTTCAGGGACAAGAGTGTCACATAGCAGCTGGCGGAAGAGTCTTCCACCTCTCCAGGGCTGCAGAGCTAAAAGGTTTATGTCACACAGTCCTGGAGTCTGCACTGCTGACTCACTCACACAGGGATGCCCCAGGCCTAGCCTTATTTTTAAGTTCAAGTGGAAATCTAATATGACATTAAAAACTTGCCGTGCAGTGGTGGCGCACACCTTTAATCCCAGCACTCAGGAGGCAGAGGCAGGTGGATCTCTGTGAGTTCAAGGCCAGCCTGGTCTACAAAGCAAGTTCCAGGACAGGCAAAGCTACACAGAGAAACCCTGTCTCAAAAAAAATCAATAATAATAATAATAATAATAATAATAATAATAATAATAATAATAATAAATTACAAAAGAACTTAAGAGCAGGCTTTTTGCCCCCCTCACTCAAGGAATTCTTCTGTGTTCTCCAGATGGAAGCCATGGCTAAGACTAGGGACTTTATTTGCCATCCTTTAAATATTCAGATAATCCTTACTATTCACCCTGTGATTTATTACCATGACCAGTACGATTATTAATGAGCAAAAACAACTCTCGCTAACCTCCAGACGTGACTGTTAATAGCACTTGATGTTGCTCATTAAAATACATGGGCTGTTCACTTTGCCAGCCTTCTAAGCAGAGTGGTATTGAGAACAGAGATGAACAAAGAAAGCCTATGTCCACACTAAGGAAAGACAATTTAACCCTAAAATGCCAACGTGCCTTGGCAGTCCTCAACCTTTGCTATATATGCAGAATCGTATGGTAAGTCAAAAGAACAAAAAATGAAACCTTGGTATATATACCCTGTCCTATTCCATTGGAACTTTTGTTGTTTTTGGAGACAGAGTTTCTCCCTATAGCCCTGGCTGTCCTGGAACTCGCTTTGTAGCCCAGGCTGGCCTTGGACTCACAGAGATCCGCCTGGCTCTGCCTCCCGAGTGCTGGGATTAAAAGCAAACTCCACCACCACCCGGCTTCATCAGAACTTTTTAGGGCACAGGTTTGACATTCTTAAGAAATTCTCCTCATGATTCTTGTAACTAGATAGGGGCAGATCCCTGATTATTGATATGTTACTAATTTAAGTGTTGCTATATTAGTAATTTGAGTAAAAAATCCATACAATTGTCAACATCACAGAACCACTTCATAACACAGATGTATAAGCCAGAACTTGGTAAAACAAGACCTCATCAGTACTGTCCCTACCAACTCTGTGGGCTCACTCGCCACACCCTTTTACATTCTCGCCAGCGATGTATGAGGGTTCCAACTTCTTCTCATCCTCGTTATTATTTGTCTTTTTAATCATTGCCACCTAAAGGACATGAAGTATCTTAGGCTTGTGTTTTTCTGTTTGTCAGTGGTGTTCAGCATTGTCTCATGGGTTTATGGGCCATTCGTCCATCCTCCTTGGAGACCTGACTATTTAGACTCTTGGCCCAGTTTAAAGATTGGCGTTATCTTTCACTATTGAGGCACAAGCGTTGCTTACATAGTCTAGATTTTTACATTTTTAATTGTGTGTATGTGGGGTTGGGGGAAGGGTGTGCACATGAGTTCAGAGCTGCAGAGGTCAGAAGAGGACATCTGAGTCTTTGGAGCTGGAGTTGCAGGCCACCTACATGGGCAGTGGGAACTGAACTCTGTCCTCTGTGAAGGCAGTAGGCACTGTTAATCACCCAGCCAGCTCTTCCGCCTCACTTATTACCACATGTCATGTGATTTGTCTGACAGTGCCTTTTTCAGCTCTAAGTTTTGAGTTTCGACAGACCCCCCATGAGCTGCTTTTCCTCCTGCTTCTGCTTTTGGTCTCATAGCCACATTTTAAGCAGCAAGGAATTCTAAATCACTGTTTCAGCCAACATCTTAATTCACATGATCCACACATACCAAAGATATTACACGGTTTCCTTTTTATACAGCCATTCTCCATACGTTCTTTGAATATACAATATGAGCTTTCCAAATTATACACCAAGTCACCTGATATTTAGGCCCAGTAACATATTAGGGAATTAGCCAATATGCTCTATCATATGAATCCTTTTATTATTCAGAAGAAATCTGATTAGGATATCCAATGGACATGAGAACCCGAGACTCTAGAAAACCTCACAGAGTGTGTCTCCAAATATTCATAGTAATTTTTGGAAAGGTTGGTAACCACTTTGAAAAAGGAACAGAGGAATGGAGCTAGAGAAGACCCACCCTGCCCCTGTACTTTATTGGGCAATGTTACTTCTTTGTCCATTATGCTCATGATTTCCATGAAAATGTCAGCCTTTAGCCTAAGGCTGTTTCTTCAATTTGAAGCAATTCTTTTCTTCTTTCCTCCTTCTTTTCTTTCTTTTCTCCTTTTTGTGGTGTTGGACATTGAAACTGGGGCCTTCCCATGCTAGGTCAGTACTCCATTGCTAAGCTATAATACTGCTAGTCCCAGTATGGAGAGCACCATGGTTCTGTCCCTGTTGTTATCAGGCACACTTACCAATTCACCAACATCTCCCTATTTTTGCATGTGAATGCTCTTTGTAAAACAACAACAGGGCCTTCAGGCAACATTTTCTACTAGGAAGCATTTCCTCCTGCAGGAAATGGGCTCAAGTCCGTCTGGGTTGGAGGCATGGATGGACTCAGAGACGGGATGCAGCGCTACTGTGTTGGTCCCCTCTATTTACTTAGTCCCTCGAAGATGGACCTCCAGACTTGGGTTTAGGAGCTGGTGAGTCTCTATCTCCTCATTCATGATGGGTCTGCCTTCTAGAGGTTCTGAACTTGGCTTTTTAAGTCTCCCATCCCAACCAATCCCACCCCATTCAAACAATGACAACTATCTAAACTCACGGAACTTCACTGCAGGTACCTTCTACTAGAAGGATTCTGTCCCACAAGACTGAATTTTCCCTTTGCCCTTTTAGGCTAGGCCGCAGCCTCCATGCTGCCTTAGAATTGAGCAATATCCACAGGAAAACTGGACTTGCCTTTATGACTCCTCCAGATTCCAACTCTTCAATAAACCCACTGTCTGTCAAAAGCTCTACTAGTTTCTCCTTCCCTAAGAATGTGTCCTCTTGACCCAAACAACATCTGTAGCTCACAGCCAGAAACAGCACATATCTTCCCTCCTTGCTGCCCCTATCATAGAGATATAAGTTTGTGCTACTCTGTACAGCTAGGGAGGTTCTTCCCTCTCTGGAAACGTATTTCATAAATCCTCACTGCTTTCATAGCTCTCCAACTGCCTTTAAAAATATGGCTCATGCAACTTCTTTCTTCCTAGTTGTTTCTGTTGAAATGTTGGCCTGTTACAATATACAAAATTCTAGTCTGAAATGAAAGTATCCCCTTTATTATATACAAAGGAAAACAGGCCCACTGAGATATGATCTAAAGGCTACCGGCTTTCAACCCAGGCTTGGCCAACCACTACTACCCTGCAGCCATTGGATGTCATGCTTGTGGGAACTCTTCCAAACATCTTTCTGCTCAAAAACAATCTTACTAACTCATCATCACAGCGTTAATTAACTTTACTTTTTTCTAGTGTTTTATGTACGCAGCCTGGAGCAAAAGAACTATCTCAAGGGCACAGTCTCTACTTGAGACACATGTGACTGGTGGGGATTGCTATGGAAGTTTGGGGAGGAGCTGCATTAGTTTCTACTTCAGCCTCTGGGGCAGGAGGCACTTCAGCTCTCACATCTATCCTTTCATTCTCCTCCAAGTTTACTGCAGAGGGAAGGAGGCAGTGTTCCTCTGATTGTGCACTCATGTGCTCATTATACTAGTTAGTGGGATCCCGGAGAGTTAAAGGCTGGACACATAGTCTCTTTCTTCTCTGGAAGCCATAAAATAAAATCTCTTGACTCTTGGGAATGAGGATGGAAAAGCTGCCTCGTCTCCCTCAGGGAACACAGGCCTGGTCTCTCACAGCCAGGCTTGAATGCCTTCTGTTTCTTACTCTACCTTGTTTCCCACCTGCCTACTATTCCTGTACACGTCTCCTCCTAGTCTATAACCAACACATAAGGAGAGGGTAGAGCACTCAGGCACCAAAACCTTAAACGAGACAATTCTTCCTCCTCCTTCTTTCTCCTTCTTCTCTCCTCTTCATCTTCTTTCCTCCTCCTTCCTTCTTCTCCCCCTCCTCTTTCCCAACCCAGCACCTGGCATCAAATGAAGGGCAAATACTCTACCACAGAGTTACACCCCAGCCCTAAAACCCTGAACTCTCTACCTAACCACAGCTTCTCTCTTGGACTTGCAATCTTCCTGGGACAGATTACAAAACATGCGTTAGCTCTTCCTTGGGGAGGATTCCAACATTTTTCAAGGCCATATTAATATCATTGTCTACTGAACTGATGCTCCATCAAAGCTTTGAGTGTTTCCTCCTTCTTCTTGGGTGTTCTGCTTTGGCCCATCCTATGATGAGTCAGAAGCAGGTTGACTGTGTTATTACAGTTTTCTTTACAGAAAGGGGTTATGAATAGACCACATATTGCTTCTTTTCCAAGTTAGTATAAAGAGCTACTAACCTGGGTCTGTTTCATTTTGTTAGTTTTTGTGGTACTGAGGACTGAACCCAGAGCCTTGTGACATTAGGCAAGCTCTCTACTATTACTAACTATATCCCCATCTAGCCACTCTGATAAATGTGAAGTATCCAACTGTATAAGACAAAGGAGGAATCTGGAACCACCCTAATCTCCCCTCAAACTGCATTCAGGGCGAGCCTGGTGTGCGCTTAGGCTGATTCTTCAGCCTCACACTTTCCAATTCCACGGCTTCAGTTACTCAGGAAATGGGCCCTCTGACTGTCATTTACTTGCAGAATGATGGATTTCTGCCAGTTACTTTTTTAAACCACTGTCCTGTGGGTCAAAGGTCCTAGCAGCCAGGAGTACTCTGCTGCTGGAGACGACAGGCCTGTGGCAAAGGTGTCTTTATTTTTTAAGTTGTTTTGATTCAATCAAAGGGTAGATCTAAGCTCTGCAGACTGCTTTCAGAAATGAAGCAAATTTATACTCAGAGGAGTCCTAAATAAAAATATACCATGCTCATCCAAAGCCATGACAATCCTAAATAAAAATACACCATGCTTACCCCAGGCCATGACAATCCTACATAAAAATACACCATGCTTACCCCAGGCCATGACAATCCTAAAGAAAAATACACCATGCTTACCCAAGGCCATGATAATCCTAAAGAAAAATACACCATGCTCACCCAAGGCCATGACAACTGTTTCATCTGCTTCTGATACAATGACTTCAATTCATATTCCTTGTTATACTTTACCGTAACAGAGGGGAAATAATAGACGTGCCAAAAAATATGTGTCAGTACCAGAGACCAGCCCTTCCTTGCAGCCTTCAAAAGTAGGAAGTATGGTGTCTGTTTGGTGAAGCCTTTGCTGCTTTTGACCCATCTCCTTCCTTTAGCCAGAAATTCCTGAGGAAGTATTGGCTGGGAGAAATGACCCTCTGCCTGACAGCATACAGCACTACACGATCACACAAGAACTCTTAACATGGAAAGCTTCCAACAGGTCTCAGTCACCAGCAGAATTCCACCTGAGGGACTGACAAAGACCTTATAATTCTCCCTACTCAACTCCAGACATCACTGTAAAATGTAAACAGGTCACCCTGAACCCCTAAGCAATGGACTGAACATCCTATACTAAAGTCCAAGCCTCCAATGATACCTTTGGAGGTGGGGCCATCATGCTGGGATTAGTACACTCATAAGAAGAAAGCAGGATTGAGGGTGTAGCTCAGTGGTAGTGTGCACTTAATGTGCATAAGGCCCTAGGTTTGTTCCCAGCACCAACCTAAAATAACAAAATACCCAAGCATGTGTTCCTGTCCTGTTCATTCTATCTATGCTGCCCTCTCCCCACTGGCCCCATATACACAAAGGGGAAGTCACATGAACATTTAGTATGACAGATGGCCATCTGCAGGTCCCTCCTAGATTCTACCCCGCTGATACCTGAATCTTGGACATCCTTGTAGCCAAAATTTTCTCTAGTCCCACCCAGCCCCACAGTCCCACAGTCCAGACAAATCTCTTTCACCGCGATTCCGCAGCCGCTCAGACCCAAGTAAACACACAGAGGCTTATATAATTTACAAACTGTATGGTCTATGGCAGGCTTCTTGCTAGCTAGCTCTTATGTCTTAAATTAACCCATTTCTATTAATCTATGCATTGCCACACGGCTTCGTGGCTTACCGGTACTTTCACATCTTGCTCTCCTAGCTGTGGCTTGCAGCTTCTCCCCAGACTCGCCTTTCTCTTTCCTATCTCTCTCCTTGGATTTCCCACCTGCTACTAAGCTGCCTTGCCATAGGCCAAAGTAGCTTATTTATTAACCAATGGGAACAACACATATTCACAGCGTACAGAAAGATATCCCCCAGCACATCCTAGCTTCAAGAATTGCCAAAAAACAAATTTCTGAGCTATGAAGATGGGTCAGTCATTGAAGAGTTTGTTTTGAACAAATGAGGATCTGATTGACCCTCAGAACTCATGTAAGAAGCCAGCATAGTGGACATTTCTCATCCCAGGGATGGTGAGGTAGGAGGGAGAGGCAGGTGGCCCCTGGCAGATGGCTAGCCAGGCCACCAAGAAGCCCTGTCTCAAACAAAAGCCGAGAGAGACCTGAGGTGTGACACTTCAGGTTCTCCTTTGACTTCCACTCTTATAGGGACACACACACCTCTACACACATATGCACACACACGTGCACACACATACACACACATGCACACACACACAGAAAAAAAACATTTCGGTGGCTGAAGTCATTCAGTCTGTGGCATTTTGTTATGACAGACTAAGACACCCTTTTTTACTCTTCTGAAAAATATTTTTTTAATGTAAGTTTAAAAATAAAGAAGAGATGTTTCAAAGACATCGTTCACTGAACTGCAAGTGGCAACTGTGAAGGGCTTTGAGTTTTTGCTGGGGCAAAGCTCAATTGCTCTTCTGGAGATCATACTAGGCCCTAGAGAGGCACCAAGAAAGGCCAGACTCCTCACAGAAGCCCACACTGATTAGTCAACACTGGACATGAGTGAGGAAACAGGCTCAGCAAACGCTAAACCACTGGTTGTTAACAAAAATGCCAAGCATGGGGTGGCCAGCAGCTGCCATCAACACCAAGTGAAAACTGAAGGCAGTGGGGAAAGACACTAGCTAGAAAGCCCCCTTTCCTAGTAAGGTATCCCAGAGAACCACACCCACTTAGAGAGGCAGCTGGCTTGTGACTCGGTGTATGCATGTGAATCAGAGGTCAACATTGGGCGTCTACCTTATTTTTGGGGACAATACCTCCCACTGAGCCTGGGCTCCCTGACTGAGGTATCCTCTTGTCCCTGAGGTATCCTCTTGTCTCTGCCTTCCCGGCCTTAGGATCGGAGGCACATCACGCCGCCATCACTGGTTTACTTTACATGGGTTCTGGGTAACCAAAACTCAGGTCCTCGCAGCTGCATAGCGAACACTTTACCCTGGAGCCGCCCCATGAGCTTCCAGGGAGAATTGTTTCAGAAGCTTAAAAAACCAGCTGGATACAGAGGGAAATTAGTCCATGTAGGGTGTCTCCTATGTGGAAAAAAAGTCATTACAGACACTCAAGCCCATGCTCTAAAGGCTGAGAGCCTTTAGTATTATACACTCACCAAATTCCATAGTGTAAAAAAGCCTAATGTAATGGTGCTAGTGAAGAAATACAGTCTCTTACCCCCTCCCATATGCAAGATACATGGCCTCATGGAAGCTATAAACATTGAACTCTGCACGGTGGCCCTGCCTTGGGTTCTGAGACAAGAAACTGAGCTGCTGACTTGGCCTGCCCCTCCTCTGGGTGCAACCGGAAGCCACAGCAGCATCCTTCTCTTCACAGAAGGATGCCCATCTGTAACTGTGCATCCGAGAGCTGTCTCTGGACCCTGAACACATGCATGTCTTATGGAGGCGGTTAGCATGCAACTTGGAAATCCCTTGCAGTTCTCCAGAGTAACTCAGTAATTGACCTGTACATTAGGAATGTGCTGGGCTGGGGACAGAGCTCAGTAAGTAAAAGGAAAACCTAAGTTAGATTGTTAGTATCCAGGATTTTTGTTTTGTTTTGGTGGTGGCTGTTGTTGTTGTTGTTGGTGGTGGTGGTGGTGAGGGATCTTACGATGAAGCCCTGGACAGCCTAGAACTTGCTATATAGATCAGGCTGGCCTCAGACTCACAGAAATCTGCCTGTCTCTGTCTCTCAAGTGATGGAACTAAAGATGTGTGCCATCTTGACCAGCTGGCACCCAAGTGCTACAGCATATTTGAATAAACTATGTAAAGATGTATACTGTTTTACCTTGCCTGCCTAAGGCACCTGATTGGCTTAATAAAGAGGTGAATGTCCAATAGCTAGTCAGGAGAGGTTAAGCATGACTTCCAGGCAGAGAGAGAAACTGGGGATGAATCTGAGGCATGCAGGAGACACCAGCGAGACATGAAGGGAGACAGGCATACAGAATGGAGGAGAGGGTAAAAAGCCACATGGCAGAACACAGATTAATAGAAGCAGGTTAATTAAGTTATAAGAGCTCGTTGGGAACAAGCCTAAGCTAAAGGCCATGCTTTCATAATTAATAATAAGTCTTCATGTCATTATTTGGGAGCTGGCAGTCCCCAAAAGGAAGTCCGACAAGAAAGTTCCACTATATCTGGCACCCAATGTAGGGCATGACCAAATGGATAGAGAAGTCATTCCAGCTGGTGCTGCCCCAGCTGCCGCCTGGGCTTCTCTGCAAGCACTCACAACAACCGGCTTCTGCTCAGGGGGATTCCAGAAAGTGAGCACAACAACTTCCCAGAGCTGGGACAGCTAGGAACAGCTGGAATGGTTAGGAACAGCTGGGACAGTTAGGAGCAGCTGGGACAGCTAGGAACAGCTGGAATGGTTAGGAACAGCTGGGACAGTTAGGAGCAGCTGGGACAGTTAGGAGCAGCTGGGAGGGTTAGGTGCTGCTCCTGCCAATGCCTGTGACCCAAAGGGGGCAGAGCCAGCCACCAGTGCCTGTGCTAAATGGAGCCATACCATTTTAGGTTTGTCTTACGCAGTTGGAGAAGGCTGCAGACACACAAAAAGTCAGGTCCAGACTGAAAAACCTCTGAACAAGTACAATATGTTTTAAAAATGTACTTTGATGCTCAAAGAAGAAAAGAAAGTGGGTATAGACAGAAAAAAAAGTCTTAAAAAAAAGAGTAAAGTAATATAAAAATAAGCTACGTAAGGATGGGAAATATACAGGGCCTCTGGATCCTGTATGATGTTTTGTTGACTTTGAATTTTTTGAATGTTGATAAGGGCAAATGCTGCTGACATTGGATTGTAGAAAAAAAAAACCTGCTAAATTAAATCAGCCTACATATTTTAAGAATGTCTTAACTTTAAAATGGAAGTCATAAAATGTGTTGCATTGGGGAAGAGGATATGCCTTTGTTTTTACAGGAAATAAAAAGCTATAGATTCCTTCAAAATTAATGAAGATCAGATTTCATCAGGGGAGACCTCTTAAAAATCTTGGCTGCAGAAATGAAGAAAGAACTCAAGAAAAACTATAAGATAAGTGATGTATAAGCTGATCCTCAACATGGGAACAGCTCTGAGTTGGATGAGACATGATAAATCTTGTTAGCTATAGAGTCCTCATATGGCATGGATGGAGATTTATATTACAGTTTGGTTATACAGTCCAAATGGACATATAAAATTGACAGATGCCTTTTACCTACTCAAACACAGAACAGAGAATCATCTTTAGCTGATTGTACACATTGCACATTCCATACTTGTGTTAATGCAGATACGTATGTTACTTTTAAAAGTTTGTGTGTTTTCAGAACAAAAGAACCAGACACCAATGAAGACAAAACAAGTAGCCCAGGTGATCCAGCCTCTCAGAATGCCTTTGTTGCAGTTTCCTCAAAAATCTACATCCAGGACAAGTTCCAAGTAGCTAGCAGAGATGGTCCAGCCTCACAGACTACTCTAGCCAGGATTTCAGATAAGCCCTGCACTTTCCCATCACACTGAGACTGGACCATTATCTCAATTCTCTCAGGGTCCCCTAAAGATGTCATCACCACCAGCCCCCAGACAACAGGGAGTAATTTTAAGAAAGTGATGCCCACATTCACAAGAGGCATGGTAGGTCGTTTTGGGTCATTTGATGGATTATGGATGTTTACTATCATTTAGGGGGGGTTGGTTACAAGTTGTTACTGATGATGGTCAGAAAAAAACTAAACAAAGGAATCTCTTTCTGCAAAGAAAACAGGGGGATACTGGAATGACAGGATATAAGGGTAGATTATTGAATCTAGTCTTAGAGTAAAAAGCAACTATTAATCTCAAATATTTTACATTGGTATGGATTTTTGTATATTGATACAAATTTAAGGTTATTTTTGGACTATACTGTATATATGTTTCTACTTGTTTAAGGGATTTTCGTGTATTGATACGAATTTACAGATATTTTTGTTTTAACATACTGCATATATGTTTCTACTCTTGTTTAAGGTATTGTAACTAGGCAGCTCGTTTTTAAAAATGTAATATAAAGTTCTAGTCCTTGAAAGTTATTACTAGAAACTATTTAGGATAATTAAGAAATACAGGTTAGTAGTTAGTCATCTATAACAATCGAACTTGTAGTCATGTTAGGTATGTTTTCAAGGTCAAACATATATTTTAGATAGATAGATGATCTTCAAACACTTCAGAGATCTAAAGAATATGACATTTAAGATGTTTTAATAACATAAGGTTTTTTTATGACAGTGAGATAAGTCTGCTCGTGGCAGCACCAATCTACTTAAAAAAATGATGATGGGCATCAAAGTACCTCCATATGGAGTTTGCTTTCATTGTGACAAAGTTAGCCACTGGGTAAGAAACTGCCCTTACTTCAGCTGCTGACAGTATGCTGTCCAAATTGGACAAGCAGGACACAAAAGAAAGTGACTGTCAATCTTTGCTGAGACAAGGTAGAATATTCCTTCAAATTCCTGCTTCACAGAAAAGTCTGTCAGATATTCTACATCTGTAGTCTGAAGATGGATGCCCCAATGTTGCAGTGGAAGCTTGGATGATGGTCCAGGCAGGCAGCTGTCCCTGTCATTTCTATAGTTTTGGAAGTTGTTTGCTCTGTGAACAGCACACACATTTACAACCACACACAAAGAATGTACTGATCCTCTTATTGTATAGCTACCACCAAAATGCTGGGTGGCCCTGCTGCATTTCAGGTTGTGAAGCATCTTTGTGACACTAAGACTCAGGTCATGGTGATTCCTTAACTGAAGAACTCCCATTCACGGAGTGCTTGTGGCTGCCCTTCAATAGACACACAGACTATTCCAAAATTATTTATGGGGAGCAGTCCCCTCCTGCCGGTCTTAGAGGTCACAATCCTTAGCTCAAAAGGCCACCATGGCTAGGACACTATCTTCTCCCCTGTAATGAGACCTACCTCATCACTTCCCCCACCATCTTTTATAAAGTACAGATTTCTAGCAAGTAATCAATCTTTCTGGTTCAAAATCCTTGTACCCAAGTTTTACCTCTGTCCAAACAAAGGTATTGCCGATGGCCATGTCAGAGGAGCAGCAGATGGCAACTGAAGTTCAAGGTGTCAGCCCACCAGGAGGAAACTCTCTCTGATGGGCCATCTGATTTAAGCAAGGCCATGAGACTACAGACCCCAGAATATCTTTTGCTTCTGCTGTGTCTTTACATGTTTGCTACTACAGTCTTTCTCTGGTATCTGACATGGTGTGAGTGGATGTGGAGAGACCTTCCCACACACACTGCCTATAATGTAGTGTGTTTATCTCATGAAAACATCCTGATCTACTGGCCATTTTTATCTGTGGATTGTCAAGAAGATGATTCCTCCCTAAGTTGTACTGTCTAGCTGATATAATAAAGTTAGCATATATAGAGTTTTGATTAATAAAAATGAATACAAAGAAATGCTACACAGTCGGGACCTATGAGTTCCCCCTAAGGAGCTAATTTAGATCACAGCTCAAGTTAATGAACTAGGCTGGCTCAAATTCCTTTAATCTGTAGACCAAAAAAGGGGAGCTGCAGGTTTCTTTTTGTGGTCAGGGGTCACACACAGGGCAGAAAGTACATTTTGAGATTTAAATCCTCATGGCACCATAGTATCTTGAGAGTGCTGACGAGCTGATGCTAAAAGAATATCAGGAATGTTGACTTCAGCCTGAATTAGAAGATTTATGACATTCCAGGAATCTCCGTGTCTCTGAACACCTCTAGGATCTGAAGAGAACCCAGAATTTACAACTCCTGATTACAGGGTGTTTGTTCAAAATGTTTACATAGTCATGAGGTAGTTTGAATTGCCTTTCCCCTGCCTGGGACAATGCAGGGCAAAATGTCATAGTGGCCAATACACTCAAAAGTATAG
The DNA here is from genome assembly GCF_949786415.1 of Peromyscus eremicus. Classification (NCBI taxonomy): domain Eukaryota; kingdom Metazoa; phylum Chordata; class Mammalia; order Rodentia; family Cricetidae; genus Peromyscus; species Peromyscus eremicus. The sequence goes on from NC_081435.1 coordinate 2,685,659, forward strand.
GTTATAAATAAACAATTTTCACATTTTCTTGGGCTCTTCAGCAGTTTAGATTTGTGATTCCTTTAAAATTCCTTATAAGATTACCTCTCAAGATAGATAATAAAGTAATTGATTCTTTCTTTGCAGCCTGTCAACAAAAGGGTTGGTTGAGAAAATGTGTTCTTTGCTTGCTCATGGCCTATTATTCTGTGACAAGCTATTTAGATATATTGCATGTGAGTTGGGATGACTGTTTTTAATCATGTTAGGGAGATTTAAAAAAAAAACTTATCTTTACCTATAATCATTCACTTGAGAAATGGAATGTAACCCCTTTGTTACTCCTCCAATGCTGGAAGATTTTGTTAGGTATGTAAGTGGTGAGGGAGAGAGAACAAAGGAGAATAAAGAAGGGCACCATCGAGAGTGTGTGTCTTTTTCCTACCCCTCACACTGTGGATTTCCCTTTGAGCCCCGGGCTGCCTGGAGGCTGGCCCCCCAGGCTGCAATAAGGCACACCCATTTTCTCAACACCGGAGAGGTATACTGAACCTACACTTTATTTTTGCAATTGGATTTCAAGGAGGTAACAGATCATGATTCTGAACCAAACAAAAACTATAAAAATATATACAGCAGAGTGCCCCCTTCCCTGTCTGCTCAGTTCTCACTTCTTGCCATAGACAATCATGTTTATTGGATTCTTTCTGTACATGGAAATCAATATGAATACAGATTATGGGTTTCTTTTTTTTTTTTTTTTACACAAAAAAAGCTGGCAGCCGGGCGGTGGTGGCGCACGCCTTTAATCCCAGCACTCGGGAGGCAGAGCCAGGCGGATCTCTGCGAGTTCGAGGCCAGCCTGGGCTACCAAGTGAGTTCCAGGAAAGGCGCAAAGCTACACAGAGAAACCCTGTCTCGAAGGAAAAAAAAAAAAAAGCTGGCATGGTGCACATATGGTTTGACTTGGTGTTTTTACTTAGTAATGTATCTTGGGGATTCTCTCCTGGCAGTATGCTGAGTGTCCGTAAGTTTTCTTTTTCCTTATTTATACAATTTGTAAGTTTTAAATGGTAAACCGTTCTGAGAAGCATGATGAACTCATGGGTCCTTCTGTCTGGGACAGGAATCTCCCCCCCCCCCCCAGCATGTCTACATTTTACTGAGGTATATTTTATAACTGCTCTGTTACATTATTGTTGTTACCTCTTATGGCTAATTCAGAATAATTTATTCAATTTTACCTGAGGTATGTATGGATAAGAAACAATGTCATATATGAGGTTTGGTACTATCTGTGACTTCAGGTATCCTCTGGGGATATTGAGATGTATCCCCCACAAATAAGGGGGAGGCTACTGTATTAGGTCAAAGGGCACACACACTTGTTAAGTATAAAATGTCACTTCAGGGTTTTGTAGAGATAAATTATTACCCCTAAAATACAATGGATTAACTCTGTGGTCTGCTCTCTATTAACCATGTGTAAAACCACGGGGTTCCCAACAGCTACCACCTCTGTCTGGCCAGACTCCCTGGAACTTGGTGACATACTTTTGAAATCCGCAGATTCCATACTGCAGCTGGAACTGGAGTGGCTGGTGCAGGTCTAGTCCTTCCACAGCTGATGAGAAGACAGGGTGACACTAGAGGCTCTCCAGTACCCAGTGTCACCGAGTGTCCTGCCACGAGGTTTTGAAAGCATAGTCCAAGGCAGCTGTTAAGCGCTAATTGCTGGCCAGAGGCTTCCAAATAACACAGGTTATGGCCATTGCTCTTAGTTGCCTCCAGAATTAAATGGTAAGACTACAGTTTGATTTCAGGACAGAGAGAAATCAAATGAACTGGCATTGAAAATTTCCTTCCTGCCGACTAGCTTTCATAATGCTGGAAGGTACTGTGGAGGCCATCAGGGAAGAAAAAACACCAAGCGTATTACTCAGCAGTGAAGCCTGTATGCTACAATATCCTGCCAGACAAGGTATGCCTAAGAGTGGAATAGTGGCATGAAGTTAGGGGTTACCAACTGCTTTTGTTTTGAATTTGAGGCCTGTTACAAAGAAAGAAATTCGAGTTTCATACTGTAAATCTAGTCCAAAGCTCACAAGGTCCCAAGCCCGAGGGAGGAAGCTACTACAGTTGTTTTGCTAAACCACATTGTCAAACTCCCTTCTAAATATTCATGCCTATGCCCATAGGTTGGCAATGCCTTCAGCCTCGGCCAGAGAAGCTTCTCTTGGCAATGATCGGGAGTTAGTGCAGAGAGTCATAGTCAAAGTACTGAGAACTGGTGTCTACTGAGCACTCAGCCCTAAGCGGGACATCTATATCAGCTCTCCACTTGAAGGCTCAGGGAACTGCACGGAAGAGGGGCAGAAAGAATCTAAGAGCTACAGGATGGGAAGCAGCCCTGAGAGATGCCATCCTTGGGCAGTGGTTTACCCACCCAAGATCAAGTCAACAAGGCAGTCCACATTCCCACAGACTGCACGACTGAACTCAGCAGAGTATTAGCTAAACAAAACCAGAGACATGAAGGGGTGAGGAGGAAGGGTAGAGGTACCTGGGGGGCAGCAGGAGGGCATTATTACAGATAGGAAATTGTCAAAGAATTAAAAAACATTTAAAAGGATATTCTTTAAAAAATAAAACAGCTAACAGAGCTGGAGAGATAGCTCAGAGGTCAAAAGCACTGGCTGCTAGTCGGGAGGCAGAGGCAGGAGGATCTCTGTGAGTTGGAAGCCAGCCTGGTCTACACAGTGAGTTCCAGGACAGCCAGGGCTACATAGGGAAACCCTGTGTCAGCGAGGGAAAAAAAAAAACCTAACTGTTGGACAGCTTGCCATGCAGACAGGGAAGGTTCCAGAGAGGTCTCAGGTTATAAAGCCAGATTCTTTCCTTCTGTTCCTCTACCAAGGGTCTATCCAGTGCCAGGCATTGTGCCAAATTACCCAGAGACACTGGGAAGCCTGGTATACTGGATCTACTAGTCACAGTCACTTGCCTAGTCAGGCTCTGATAAGCAAAGAACCCCTTGGGTTGGGTGAGTGTACAGGCCAGCCTTTCCCATCTCAGGCCAGCCACTGAATGCTGTGAACAAGTCATTTACTATTCTGGGCTTCCGTTTCTTCAACCACCCTAAGACAGCAGGAAAAGTCCCCAAAGTGTCCCATAGAAACCAGCAGGTAGATGTGGGTATAACACAGCAGCAGAGTGTGTGCCTGGCATGCATTTGATTCCAAACACACAAACACGTGGCAGACAATAATCTCACTTTTGCAAAAACTGACAAAAGAAAGCTCAGTGTTTGGCACACTCTATAATTCCAGCTTTCAGAAAGCTAAGACAGGAGGATCACGAGTCTGAGGCCAGTTTGGGTCACACAGAAAGACCCTGTATCTAAAAAACAAAAACAAAACAAAACAAAACAAAACTGAAGAAATGGGGCTGGAGACATGAGCATGCCCTTGCAGAGGACCTGAGTTCAATTCCTGGCATCCATTCCACACTGGGTAGCTTAAAGCTAGCTGTGGCTCTAGCTGCGGAGGATCTGCTGCCTCTGGTCCATGCAGGACTGCACTCACATGCACACACCCACATACAGATCCACACTGAGAAACAGAACTAATAACAATAAATTAAACCCGTTGTGGAGGCACCCACCTTTAATCTCAGCATTCAGGTGGAAGAGGTAGGTGTATCTCTGTAGCTTGGTCTACAGAGTGAGTTCCAGGACAGCCAAGGCTACATAGTGAAACCCTATATCAAAACAAACAAACAAACAAACCAATAAAATAAGCCATTAAAAAAAAGACAGGAAAGACAGAAGATAGTCAGGTAGATGATAGGTCAGCAGATGGATAGGTCAGCAGATGTTCTCCAAAATGTCTACTGTGGTGGAATCAGCAAGCTTTTTCTTCTTTCCCTCTGCTCTCTAAATTTCTCATTAGTCTTTAGGGACTGCCCTTTTTTAAACTGTGTATTTGCTTTGGTTTTGGTCTAGTTTTTGTTTTCTGTTTATTTTATGTATAGGGGTTTCAACTGCATGCCTGTCTGTGCACCACATTTGTGCCTGGTGTCAGGTCCCCTCAAGAGGCCAGATGATGCCATGGATCCCCTGGAACTGGAGCTACAGATGTTTGTAAGCCACCATGTGGGTGCTGGGAGTCGAACCCAGCTCCTCTGGAAGAGAAGCCAGTACTTACTGCTCTGGTTCCTTGTTTGTTTTTGTACATATCCAGGACTGGCCTAGAACTTACCACATAACAAGTTATGAGAATGGCCTTGAACTCCTGACCCTCCTTGTCTCCACCTTCCAAGTGCTGGGATTACCATGAACCGCCATCTTGTTCAACTCAAGTTCTCCCTTTTAATAAAGGGAGTAACTCATTTCTAAAGCTTTTTTCCACACGTCATGGTCCAAAATTAAGTCATAAGAAAAAAGTTATGTTTCAATACTGGTTAGTACACCCTACAGCATATCATACCGACTGGGAAACTCCAAGCCTAGGGAGGAGCCAGCAATCTGTTCTCCCATGCTTAGCTCCTATCAGGGCTGCTGATAGAACACTGAGTGAAGGATGGCTGGGGCCCGGGGCTGCCTGGGCTATAGGATGTGCTCCTGGCTCCCGGGGCAGGGTGGTGCTTCCCACCAGTCTCCATCAGCTCTTGATTTCCTGGGGCACTTTCTATATCATATAATTATCTATGAGAAAATTTCAACCATCAAGTGCAGGCGTCCATGACAAGTCTTCCTACTAGACCATGATGACATCCAGGCTCCCTCTCTCAAACATCACTAACAATTCACACAACAGAGCAGAACCAACACTGAGTACTTCAAGGAGGGCCACAAGATCTAAGTCCTGGGACCTGGTTTCAAGTCTGAGCTCCTTCATTCAAATTTATACAAATTATGTGACATCTTTTTACCCCCTAACCCCAAAAGGAGGTACAAGGTTGGAGCCACACAACTATAATTAAAATCAAGTAAGAAATGTGTATCAAAGTATCCGTCGCATTGCCTAGCCAACAGCGAGCCCAGAGAGTGGGAACTGTGACTGTCTCTTGTCCCTTTGTCTTGTATACCACAGGTGTGAGGTGGGCCTGAGGTAAAGTCTGGTTTGGGCTCAGGTACTGGTCTAGGTATTTCTATCTACGGAGCTTAAAAAAGCCTCTCACGTTTTACCCACAGGCCAAGGCAGAAGGACCTGTGGGATTTCTGTTTGTTAGGGACCACAAGAAAGGTGCCATCATACTTCACACAGCAGAGCAAAGCTAGAGAGCAAACCTCCCCGGCCCTTTTCTAGAACAGGGATCAACAACTTGCAGAATGTATCCAAACTGCAGACGAGAAGTTGATTTTCAGGCTTGCCTCGGTTGGTCATACCCCATAACCTCAGGGAGTCTGTTCCCCTTCCCATTCTCTCTTAGAAAAGCTGGCAGGCCACCTCTCCTGGACATCACTGCCCACGACACACAATGATGTGTGCTGACAGCCTGGCAAGCTGGGACCAGGAGAGCTGTCAACTTGAAAAGCCTGCTGTAAAAAGTGCCCAATCCTAACTCCAAAGCAAAGGGAGCCTGACAGGGAGCGCTCCACCAACACAGCAAGCCTGAGGCCACCCCCTGGGAGGCGCCCAGCCCTAACAGGTGTACCCAGTGAGAGGCACAGCTCTGGAACACGATGTTTGTTTTTTTAACCACCTAGCCTGAGAGAATGGCAGGCATGCTGTTTTCTTTAACCAACCTCAGCCCCTGACAGAGAGAGAGCCCTGACATCCCAGCACAGCACCTGTGGAGCTGAGACAAACAACACACACTTCTGCCATGCCACGGCGACTCTGAGCTCACATCTTCACCCTGGACCTGAGCTATTCGTTAGAAACACTCTCCAGTCATGGCATTCGGAAGACATGGGGACCAGAAAGGCTCCAACCGAAAAGTCTTCCTGTAATGAAAAGCAACGGCAAAGCAAGAGGCGGAGTGAGCTGTTAGGGAGCGGGTACTAGAAGAGATGGGACAGAAGGGCTAAGGAGGCTTCCGGGTAGGAGGGCACAGGAAGGGCAGGAAGATGGGGGAGTGAGGGAGCAGTCAGCAAAAATTACGTTTGAAAATGGCATAATGAAACCTAATACTTTACATGCTAATTTAAAAATATGTTCAAGCCGGGCGGTGGTAGCGCACGCCTTTAATCCCAGCACTCGGGAGGCAGAGACAGGCGGATCTCTGTGAGTTCGAGGCCAGCCTGGGCTACCAAGTGAGTCCCAGGAAAGGCGCAAAGCTACACAGAGAAACCCTGTCTCGAAAAACTTAAATAAATAAATAAATAAATAAATAAATAAGTAAACAAATAAATAAATAAACAAATAAATAAGTAAATTTTCCAAACAGCCTCTTTGACATGTACGAACTGGTGGTGAAGCTCCCCGTTAACAGTTCAGCGCCGCTCAGTGTCCTCTGCCAGCCACCACTCCTCAGTCCATGGCCCTGGACTGGTCTGTCTGGAGTGTGACAGCTGGGTCCCAATGGAAACGCTGTGGGGTATCAGTGTCCCCACGTCCTACCCGGCATGCTAGTCTTTACCACTTCCTCTCTTCTCCATCCGGGTCCTCAGGCAGCAAGGAGACAGTGACACAGGCCTGGCTTGAGCATTGGAAAAGCCTTTCCCAGTGACACACTTCCTTCAACAAGGCCGCTCCTCCTAATCCCTGTCCCTCATGATGAAACATTCGAATGTGTGAGCCTCTGGGGGCCATTCTGATTCACGCCACCACAGCCTGTCTCAACGAAACAAACAAACCACATCACAAGGCGGAAGGGGGACTGGAACCAGGGGCACGTTGTCTGTCTGGGAGAAGAGTCACTAGCTGCACCCCTCAAGTGGGGTGAGGGCAACAGAACACATGTGTCCACAACCAGGTTCATGGAAGCCTCAAGAAGGCTCGCACACCAGGGCAGGGACGCCCTCGTAGAGGAAGCATCCGCTGCTACCACTCAGGACGGGCACCACAGGGATCCAAGATGCGGCTCTTTTGCTTCCGGGGGCACGCTCCTCTTCTGCCTTCTAGAGGGCACTAGCTTTCTCAGAAGAACAAACCAGAGAGGCAGCACAGGACTCCTGTGAGAGAGGACACCAAAACCTCCTCTCTCAAATGCCAACATTTCAAAGATGCAGAGGGAGTGGAGGACTCTCAAGGGCACAGTCAAACGGCAGCAAGTGCTTGGCAATCGGGAAGTGCAAGGCAGACATGGATGCAGCAAGGTTCTGAGGAGAGCAGGCCAGCGGGGGGGGGGGGGGGGGGGGGGGGGGGGTCTCTGTGGACGAAGATGCTTGTCAACCAGAGGACCCAAGTTCCATCCCTGGGACCAACATGGGGAAAGCAGAGAACCGACTCCTGCGGGCCGTCCCTTCACCTTCACAAGAGAGCGGTGATGTGTACACACACACACACACACACACACACACACACACACACACACAAATAGAGTATAAAAGACTTCACATTTATAAAAATTATCAAAAGACTTTTGAGGGGGAGAACAAGGCCTGGTATGAGAGCCCCCTTCAAAGTTGACAAACCCTCCCGCTCGGGGCTAAGAGTGGAACACAGTAACAAAACATGAGTGAGTCTCTGAGATGGAAGACTCCAAGTGCTAAGAAATAAGCCTAACCCAGAGTGGAAAAATGTCCCATAATTTTGCTCCTTTTCAGAGGGGAAGGGGAGGAAACTGTGTAAAGGATTGGCTTAGGCAATGGCTCCTGACCCCGTTTTCACCAGAGCATTTCAGGAATGCTTAATCAGCTTACTTCTACACTGTCCTCCGGAGACTTGTTTATTTGGTATTCTTTGATGATTAATCTCTCTCTCTCTCTCTCTCTCTCTCTCTCTCTCTCTCTCTCTCTCTCTCTCTCTCACACACACACACACACACACACACACGCACACGCACACGCACACGCACACGCACACGCACACGCACACGCGCACAACCGCCATGGAAAGTTTTGCAAATGTATCAAAATAAGAGAGCACTTTAATTATTTTAAGTTATCTAGGATATGAGGCACACCCAGGAAAACCTCACAGTCAGGACATTTACAAATGTAAGTGTCTCCCTTAGTAAATAAAAAGCAAATTCCTTCAGGGCAAAAGTTGTGAAACCCAGAATTGCCGTCATATTTTTGCAGAACGCTGTGATGATGGATAGCACTAAAAACAGCCTGGGGGAGGGTGCAAAGCAGGAAAGACAAACAGCCACCTTACCCAGAGCACCAAACACCCATCAACATCACCCACTTCAGCGGATTAATTTGACAATAGGAAACAGAATCTGGTTATTTTTTCTCAAATTCAGAACAGTCTTTCCCTCCCAGGGATCCTCTTGGAAAATCTTGTTCATAAACAAACGATTCCTAGGTAACTGGCCTCTCGTTGAGTGTTTCCATACGTTCACCACTAAGCATTCCTCCCTAACACGCCACTCCACGCTCCTGTCGCCTCATTGGTGATGTCACGGAAAGGCATCGACATGCTGTTATTATTGCCGAGCTAGAGACTGTAAAGGAAATTATGCTGCTGCCTCTAGGTTTAAATTTTCCATGAAAAATTGTTCTCATTGCCACAGAGGCTTAGCCAGTGAACAAGAAAAATGATTTAATTAAGAGACAGCCATAATTAGATTTTTTTTCAGTTCACTCTTTCAACATAAAAGTTACACTAAGCAGAGTTTCATTTTATTTCATGACTTATTTTCATCAGACCATTCCAGAACACACAAAGACGCTGAGTAAAAACCAAAGGAAAAGAAGAAAAGGAATGTTCGAAGGAGAACCTCCATAGTCAAATAAGCTTTGAAATGTGGTGTGAGGAAAGGGTGAGGAGCCTGAAGAAGCCGAGAAACGAAGAAGAGCCACAAACACATGGGCACAGGGAGAAGACACCTCACTGGGATGACAGGGAGGAAGGACAGAACCAGCCTGGCCCCTGACAGACAGTGGACAACATGTGAGGATACATAACAGTGGTAACACACAGTGGGAGGAAGAGAACGCTTCTGCTCTGCTGTCTGTCCTTGTGTGCACACGCAAGTCAAAAACCAAACCTAAGAGCTCTGATTCAGAACCTGAAGACACAGCACTGGTCATTTCCTTGGACGTTCCAGGTAATAGCCAAGGCTGAGCCTTGGGATCTTCCTATATACACCTCAAGACACTGGGTAGAAACTCAAAAACTAGGAGCTGAGGAGACAGTTCGGTGGGTAAAGGACCTGCTGTGTGTGAGGACCTGAGTTCAGATCCCCAGCACTCACGTAAAATCTGGCTGCAGCAGGGCACGCCTATAACCCCGGAACGTATGTGTGTAGATGCCGAGAACTGCCAGCCGGCAGCTGGTCCAAAGGGTGAGTCCTGGGTTCACTGAGAGACCCTATCTCAAGAGAAATAGAGAGGGCATCCATCATCAACTCTGGCCTCCCTACTCACACACAGGCATGCACATACATACACACACCCATGTGCACATATAAATAAATACAGGAAATTAAGAAAAAGTAAAAGTTCATATTACTCAGAAAGTTTGCATGATTCCCCTATTAAAACAACTGAGTCTCTTGTGTGTGGTGTATGTGTATGGTGTTTAGAGGTCAGGGTTGGGTGTCTTGCCTCAAGCTTTTTTTTTTTTTTTTTTTTTTTTAGTTTGGGGGCTATAGAGATAGATCAGCAGTTAAGAACACTTGTTCTTGCATAAGACCCAGATGAAGGCTCACAATCATCTGTAACTCCAGTTCCAAGGGATCCTCCTCTGGCCTCTACAAATACCAGGCACACATACAGTGCATATACATACATACAGGCAAAACATGCATACACATAAAGAAAAATAACTTTTTAAAAACTTAATTGTATCTAGTCCACTGACATAGTGAAGACTCCTTCTTAGTTCAATATCTTGGCAACAAGACAAGAGACATGCCAGCATGCCACCTGGAACAAAGAGAAAGTGGCTGTGCTGTGGCCTTCACACACAGCCTGAGACAGGAAGTCAGAGCTCAGAAAACTTCCTGTGCATCAGGATAAACAAGCCAGTTTGCCAGCAGCATTTGACCACCTCTTAATAGAAACCCCTACATGGGAAACACAGACGGGGTGGCAGTCACGTTACTCCACAAGGACACGTTGTTATGGAGACAACTCTGAAGGCTCCCAGGCGATGCCAGTGATAATTAAGGCTAGTGAGAGATCAGAGCAGCCAGCTGAGTGGTCTCCATGGAAACCAGCAAACATACATTGTCACATGCACAGTGACTGTTTTGGATCAATGACTCTTTATATAGGTCTAAGACACTGTGAATGGCCCATCAATGGCTTCTTTTGTTGGGCAATCTCAGTTTAGGCTGTGAGAAGCCTTGTTCTTGTGGATGCTGCTGCATTCAGAGCAGCAGTATAGCAGGCAGTAAATCCACACCAGGAACCAGTGAACACAATGGTAAACTCAGCCAGGAAACCACTGGCCAGCTTCGTGAAAGGACTGAGCGAGTTTGACAGAGCCAAGGACCTGCCCAGGGCTGGCTCCCTCCAGTACAGGGCTGTCAGGCACCATTTAATGCCCTTGATAAGGCAGAAACAGTATTGTGCTCATTTACAGAAAAGGAAACCACTTCACACATGAAGTGGAAGACCTGAGACTAGGTGAAAATTAAGTCTTTAGGTCTCTATTGTCCTACACGATGCTGTTTGCAAAGCACACCCCAGCTATTTCCACATACATTAGTTCATTGACTCTGCTCTGAACCAGCATGAACTCATATTCTAGTACCTTCCAGTTTTACAGTACTTCCTCCATATGAACAGCATCCTATCCGAACAGCAATGTGAGGGAACCGCCTTCTAGAGTGAATTCTGAGTTATGAACAAAAATTCCAATAAACCACCTGTAACACTGACACCAAGATCTTCCCCAAAAAAGGCGAGACCTAGTGACAGGACAGAAGAAAGTCCCACTGTGGTGTGACATATTCCAATAAGCTCTTGTAAACCTGGCAAATGTTTTATTGAGTAGACATAATTATCAACACAGTCTTCAGCAGTTCACTGTAGAGCGCTACATCAGATGTAAAGGCCATCAGCAAGTTGGGCATGAATATCAGACCGTCACTGCAGTCCTGACAGCTCTGAGGTGTCTTAGACGCCTTCTAGTCCAAACTCCGCTGTACAGAGCAAAGGACTGAGGGTTCCAGGGCCACACCGCCTTAGGCTCCTGTGTTTATGGTGGCACTGTGTTAGGAGGTAGAGCATCAATAGAGGAAGTTGGCTACACTGTAGGCCTTGAGGTTTAGAGCCTAGCCCCACTTCCTCTCCAGGAACTAATCCCTGTTCATGGAGAAACGAGACTCCCTACCATAGAGCCACTTGCTACCATGTCTTCCCCATCTCGATGGCCTGTCTGTGTCCTCCCAAACTGCAAGCCAAAATAAACCCTTCCTGCCTTGCCATGGGTGTTTGATCACAGCAATGAGAAAAGTAACTAATGTAGGTGTCTTGTCCCTCTTGGATGCTATGACTAACTGGGTAGCTTTAGACAACATAACTGTGCTTCTTACTCTTCCACAGGCTGGGAAGTGCATTCAGCATGCTGGTGGGTTCAGTGTCTGGGAAGAACTGCTTTCTCTGACACAGCATCCTCCTTCTGTGTTCTCACAGTGGATGAGGCAAGGAAGCTCCATGGGACCTTTTATTTTGAGACAGAATCTCACTCTGTATCCCTGGATGGCCTGGAACTGGTCACATAGACCAGGCTGGTCTCAAACTCAGAGATCCGCCTGCCTCTGTCTCCTGGGTACATGGATTAAGGGTGTGAGCCACCATGACTGATGGGAGCCAGGCCACTGATGTCACTCATAAGGACTCTGCCTTCATAATCTTATCATGTGCCCAAAGCTGCACCTATGACCATCACCTTAGAGATTAGGATTTCAAACTATAAATTTTAGGGGGGCACACACACTTCATATCATAGAAGAGAAGTTCAGTGAAGAGTGGCCAGAGTCAAACACTGAGCACTCTCCCCACACCCCGCCCCCCAAAGCCCCATTCCTTCCCCACACACATCTCACGATGGAGACTAAAGCCCTGCCTGCCTCCTTCCATCTATCACCATCTCTGCCTTTCTAGGACAGCCCCAAGCCCCAAGTCCCTCCACAACCACTGACACCAGTCTTCCCACTCCCCTCGATCTCTGGCTTTCACTCAAGTCCTTTTTCTAAATCTGTCTCACCATGAGGTCTGGCTATTACCCCTTGACCACAGCGCCCAGCCTTCCTCTTCAGTGTATTTGTGACCCCTCTTCATTCCTGCGTCTGCCCTTCACTGCTCCACAAGTGTCAGCCACTCCTTTGCTCCCCAGATTGGTATCATCACCCAACTCACCCTTATCAACTCTGGGTTGTAACAGGCCTTAGACAGGCCTTGAACACAGCTAATGCAGTTCTCCTTTCTTGTGTCCATCAATCTCCAAAGACTTCCCTAAAGAAATGCTGAGTAATGGTAGAATCATGTACAAAAGGGGGTCCCCTGAAAAAGAAGCTATACGCCTTCATATATCTCCCTGAGATATAGGTGCCATGGTGCACACGTGGAGGCCAGATGACAACTTGGGGGAGTCAATTCTTCCCTTCCACCATGTGGGTCGCGGGGATGGATTGAGGTCATCAGGATTAATGGTAGCACCATTACCCATGGAATATTTCACTGGCCTTCTGGTTTTGTTGTTGCTGTTGTTGTTGTTGTTTTGGTGTTTTGTTTTTGTTTTTGGTGGAGTTACATTTCATATATGCAGGGCTCAGACTGTATTAGTCAGGGTTCTCTAAGGAACAGAAATGGTACAATGAACTAATGTTTATCGATATATCAATAAGGGATTTACTAGACTGGTTTACAGCACATGGTCTGAGTAGTCCAGCCATGGCTGTTTCCTGACAGAAAGGCCAGGAATCCAGTAGTTGTTCAGTCCACAATCAGATGCCTCAGCAGTCCTGGTCAGGTCCTGGAGTTCTGGTGAGATCCCAGAGAGCTGTCTGTTTTCAGTCCATGTTGGAATCCCAAAGAATTAGGTTCTAACACCAGCGAAGGAAGTGTGCCGGGAGTTATGAACTTGCCAGTGTGAGAACAAGCAGATGTTAAAATAAACCTTCCTCCTTCCACGGCCTTTTATGTAGGCTGCCACCGCGGCATGGCCTATGAATCCGCTGGCCTCAAATGACCCTGACTCAGGGTGGGGCTCCTGCCTCAAGTAATCCAGTTTGTGCCCAGCTGCCTTGGTTTTAGCCAGTTCCCTATGTAGCTCTCAAGTGTTCCTTCCCAGAGCCATGGAATGCCCATCAGCACCCAGGAAGGGCATGGCTGCAATGCTGTGACCTCGGTGGGCAGGTTAGCAATCCTGTCAGACTTAAGATGTACTGTCGGGTGGTGATGGCACACGCCTTTAATCCCAGCACTCAGGAGGCAGGCAGACCTCTGTGAGTTCAAGGCCAGCCTGGTCTACAGGGCAAGCTCCAAGACAGCCAGGGCTACACAGAGAGACCCTGTCTTGAAAAACAACAACAACGAAAGAGTTTAGTTCATTGGTAGAGTTCTTGCCTTGTATGTGTAAGACTCTTGGATCAATCCCTAGAAGTAACAAAACAAAAACAAGCCAAACAAACACAAAAAACTTAAACTGAATGAGAAGATCTATCAGAAAAAGTATTTCCCAAGGGCCACTGAGAGGACAGACTTGGTTTTATGTCCTGCAGCGGTCTTCAGGACAAGGAGGCTGGTGACCACGGTACTAGCTTCTGCTCTGAAAGGGCGGCAAGTGCTGCTACCACCGTCTGGGGACGCCTCACCTTTCCTGGCTCGTTGTCGCTAAACTCACTCCGGCCTCAGCTGCTTCTCTCCACCCACTGAGAACTCAGGCAGTTTGAAATGAAAAGCATGAGATAAGTCACGACCCAATCCAGGAAGAATTCTCACACAGGGTTTAAATCTGCTGGAAAAGCCCACTAAGAGTGGGGACTCAGGCTGTACCTCCTCACACACCCACACGTCACTAGAGTGAGGACTCAGGCTGTACCTCCTCACACACCCACACGTCACTAAGAGTGGGGACTCAGGCTGTACCTCCTCACACACCCACACGTCACTAAGAGTGGGGACTCAGGCTGTACCTCCTTACACACCCACACGTCACTGCTGTCCTCAGTCCACTCACTTTTTCTGAGTTAAATCCTTTGTACTGACCAGGCAGTAGTGGCACACGCCTTTAATCCCAGCACTTGGGAGGCAGAGGCAGGCAGATCTTTGTGAGTTCGAGGCCAGCCTGGTCTACAGAGCGAGTTCCAGGAAAGACGCAAAGCTACACAGAGAAACCCTGTCTCAAAAAAAAAAAAAAAAAAATCCTTTGTACTCCCAGTGAGAAGAGAGCTCACGAAGTTGCCCATGCATTAGATTTCACATGCTCACATTTACCAAAAGAAGAGGCTTCTCCAAAGGTTGCTAATCACTATAATGCCTTCTGGCTCTTACAGTAGTTCTCAGATTCCAAGAGAGAAAAATCATAACCATGATAGAAACATAACTGAATCCAGGTATGGTGGCAGTACCCTTAATCCTCACCCTCAAGAGCAGAGGCAGGCTGGTCGGTCTGTGAGTCTGAGGGCAGCCTGCTTACACAGTGAGTTCCAGGCCAGTTAGGGATACACAGTGAGTCCCATCCAAAAAAAAGCAAGCAGAACATGCAAATGACAGCTGATGTGACAACCCCTTGGACAATGGCTAAGAAAGAATACTACTTTGGAGCCAGGAACAAAGCATCTCAGACTTTGAATGAACTCCCTGCCTGGGTCTACAAGTTTTTTGAGGAATGCAAAATCTCCTCTAGCAGCACAGGGCCATGCTTCTGAGTCATTTTCTGAAAACACTGTACTTGGGCTGTCATGACGACATCACCAGGCAATGCTGTACCACCAAGTACAGTTGTGGCACCTTACAAAGGCCAGTGCATCTGGCTATGTAGCTGGTCCAGGGCATGGGTATACTTGGCCGCTAAGAACCACAGAACTCATATGTGATAGAAAAGATGTGTGTGTGTGTGTGTGGGGGGGGGTGTTATCAGATGTACTGAAGGTGGGGGGAGAGAGATTGCCTGATGTACTGAAGCTGCAAAAAACCTGAATGGTTCATCTAATCTAATCCTCCACACGTAAGGATTAGCACTAAACCACAAGAGCCAATTTAAAACTGCCCCCTCCCCTAGAATTGAGGAAAATGTTATAAACTTCAAGTTTTGAAAAAAACAACAAAAACAAAGGAGACTCTCAGTGACCAGTGGTCAGACAGACAGACCATACACAGACGAACGCCATCAAACTGTGAAGGACGGAATGCGTGCCGCGTTTTACAGCCCTTAGGGATGCTTCACAAGCCACAACTCAGCCATCGAAATTAAAGGCATGATTTATTATTTCTTTTTTTTTATTTTTTATTTTTGTTTTTGTTTTTGTTTCTCAAGACAGGGTTTCTCTGTGTAGTTTTGCGCCTGTCCTGGAACTCACTCTGTAGACCAGGCTGGCTTCGAACTCACAGAGATCCGCCTGGCTCTGCCTCCCAAGTGCTGGGATGAAAGGCGTGCGCCACCACCGCCTGGTCGAGGCATGATTTTTTTTTTTTAATGTGATGGTTTTTAAAGTTTTTTAAAGATTTATTTTATGTGCACTGGTGTTTTGCCTGTATGTACGTCTGTGTGAAGGTGTCAGATTCCTTAGAACTGGAGTTACAGACAGTTGTGAGCTGTCATGTGGGCGCTAGGAATTGAACTCAGGTCCTTTGGAAGAGTAGCCAGTTCTCTTAACCACAGAGCCATCCAGCGGTTGGCTGTCTCCAGACCCAATGAGGTAATTTTTAATAAACAAATTTAGTAAATTTACTAATATTATGTGATTATGCAATCATCACTACAATCTAGCTCATTTCTATGCCACAATACCACAACTTCTTTAAACCTATATCCAATAAATTTCTGCTCCATGAAAAACCATCAACATACATTCTGTCTGGATAAATTTGCCTTTTCTGGATATTTCACACAAATGGAATAACATGTGACTAGGTGTTTCCATTTAGCAGAATGCTTCTAAGAGTTATCTGTATTACAGCATATATTACTAGCTCGTTTCTTGTTATGGTTTAATAATATTCTACCACACACATATGATACCTTGTTTATCTGTCCACTAAGAAACTTACATCTCCATTATTGACATGTTTTGGCTTTATTATTAATGCCGCTATACACACCCACGTATGGGATTTTGGTGGGTGTGTTTTCATTCCTCTCGAGCGTTTCCTGGGCACAGAGGTGCTGCCTGTCAGTTGGCCTTTTAGGAAGCATTGAGCTGTCTTTTTTTTTTTTTTTTTTTCTTTTTTGGTTTTTTGAGACAGGGTTTCTCTGTGTAGCTTTTTGCACCTTTCTTGGAACTCACTTTGGAGACCAGGCTGGCCTTGAACTCACAGAGATCCGCCTGGCTCTGCCTCCCGAGTGCTGGGATTAGAGGCGTGTGCCACCACCGCCCGGCTGAGCTGTCTTTCAAAGTGCCTGCATAAATGTCTACCAGCAGCTTATGAGGATTCTGGCCCTGCCTTGCCCTCAAACTCAGCCCACTTGTATCCTTGATCCAAGGTGTCTCTCTTCTGGAAACTATGTAGTTGGGTCTTGCCTTTTAAAAACACAATCTGACAACCTATGTCTTTTGAATGGAGTAATTTTTAAAGATTCATTTATTTTTATTATGTGTTTGAGTCTTTTGCCTACAAGTATGTATAAGCACCACATTCACTCCTGGTGCCCACAAAGGCCAGAAGAGGGCATCACATCACCTGGAACTGCACTTACAGACAGTTGTGAGCCACCACGAGGATGCTGGGAATCAAATCTGGGTCCTTAAAAGAGCAGCCAGTGCTCCCAACCTCTGAGACATCTCTCCATCCCTTTTAAAGGAATATTTAGTTTATTCACATTTTATAATTATAGTTATTACCACTAGCAACACATCTCTCAGTCTTTATTTACTTGGGAATGTCTTTATTTCTGTCATATTTGATGGGCAGTTTTGCTATATATTAAGTCCCTGATTGCATATGTCGTTAGCATGTTGCATGTGGCCTCCTCTTGCTGTGTCTGGCCTCCAGATTTTTGTTTTAAGGTTTGTTTGCTATTTTTCATCAATTGCATTCATTTCCTCCATGTGTGCTGAATCCTTTTTTCTTGGTGCTTTTAATATTTTCTCTTTGCCTTTTAACAGTTTGATTATAATTTGTTTAGATAACACTGTTTTTGTTTGTTTTTAGGGCTTACTGATTTTAATGTCTTTCATAAAATCTGGGAGTTTCATCCATTATTTATTCAAATATTTTTCTATCCCTGGCTCTTCCTCCTCTAAGACTGCTTATATATATATATATATATATATATATATATATATATATATATATATATATATATGTTGATATGTATGTCTCACAGCTCTCCAGAGTGCTGTTTACATTTTTCAGTTCATTTTCTCCTTGTATTAAATGATGCCTCCTTCTCTCTTGTTCTGCCATCTAAAATCTGTTGAGTCCCTCTAGAGCGATCTCATTTCAGCTGTATTTTCCATCTGGACTTGCCATTTGGTTATCTCCTAATTCTCTTTGACTGACATTCTGGATTCTGGAGCCTTTCCTCTGTTCTTTACATAGCGGTAGTTCCATCCCTGAGTGTCCTAGGGAGCTGCTTTGCAGCGTTCTGGGCTAACTCCTACATGTGAAGCCAGATACCCAGAGCCAGCTCCCACTGACTTCTCCTTCCCTTCCCACTGGCCACAGTTGGCTTCTCTACATGTCTGTAATTTCTGGTTGAACACTGGGCTTTTTAGATAACATGTGGTAGCAGTTCTGGGTTCTGACTTTTCCCACGTGTCTTATTACTGCAGCTGCTTGTTTTGATTGTTCAGTGATCTTCCTAGCCCACGTGTGAACTGTGTCCCATAAAGAGACAGCGCTGATGTCTTTACTAATATTTGTCCTTACTCTTCACGCACGTGAAACCTGGTGTCCTGGCAAGGGCCAGTCAGAGGTGGTTGTTCAAATACCAGGAGCCAGAAAATCGGGTTTGCCTCTGCTTCTAGGTGTCTGGAAAGGACATCTGGACCTCAGGCAGCTCTCACATCTGCCTTGGGTTGTACTTTGCTCTGGCTCTTTTGTGTGTGCACCTCTTGTGTTCCCAGACACAGAAGGCATTCAATGTGAGCTACACAGAGGATTCCAGAGCTCATGATGCTCTTACCTCCAAAACTACTTAGGTCAGCAGCAAGACCACTGTCCACAGCTCACTCCAGTGAGGCCTAGAAACTCATGACGGTGGAACTACCAGCTTCTCCTGTTCACTTCTGACCAAAATGGCCACTTGAATGAGCAATGCCCCAAACAGAGGGAGCGACGTCCAGAGGCAGCAAAGCTAATTCTCAGGGCTCCTCACAGCCTGCCTGGCTTCACCATCACACTGACAGAGCTGAAGGAGGGAAGGGATGGCGCCAGCTAGGAACACTGGACTCACTCTGTTCCTACCAAGAATAAACACTTCTGCTTTCTTGTGTGCTTTCAGTCAATTTTTGGAGCACGAAAATGGAGACTCTGCACAGTGCTTTCCCAGCTTTCTGCTTGTTTTGGAGACCGTCAACGTCCTCACTCTCTCAGGCTTAAGATCTACTGAGAACAGTTCTGGTAAAGGTAGACCACGTGTGGGGGTGACATCACCACTGTGTGATCTCATTTTCAGAGAAAACAAAGCAACTGAAAGACATAAACGGCTCAAGACGGAAGCTGCAATAATTAACTTCATTAGACGGAATCCCGCTCCTCAGAAGCAGCGCCTAAGCCCCTGTACCTGATGCGGGGAAGGAGGGCCCAGAAGAGAGATCTTCAAAGCATGTTATTACCACGGTGCTTCACACTGTTGCCTTTCGGCTCCTGAGCCTTCACAGCCCACCCACCTCTCTCTACTGCGTCAGTCAGCCCTGGTCACTCCGATACACAAAAGCTGATCTTGTAACAACCCTTGTCTCAAAGGCTCACGGGAGTCTGTCTGTCTGGCCATTTGTCAGCTTTCCTCTGTTGCTTTTTAGGGTGCCATGATGTCTTGCTGATAAAACAGGTGAAAGGTCTCAGAAATTATCACCAGGCACAGGGCATTAAAAATGGTTTCCTAAAGGTCCCACTTTACACAGCCCACGCTGCCAAGGCTTGTCACACAGGCTTCTGAGGTGGACTTTCCCGGCCCCTCTCTTACCTTAGCAAAGAAAATCCAGGCTGCACACTGCCCTGGGGCCAGAATGCTTTTCAGCTTTACTGTGCTGAGCATGAGAAAGAATCCTAAAATTCCGCTGAAAGGAGAAAACACCCTTGGGTTAGTGAGGCTGCCTTCCTTCGGCTACAGCTTCAATCCCTCCTCCTCCTCCTCCTCCTCCTCCTCCTCCTCCTCCTCCTCCTCCTCCTCCACCCCTGAGCCAGGCTCTCGGCCACATGCTGGCCTGGAGCTCCCAGCCTCCCGCCCCTTCCTCCCGAGCGGCTGTGATTACAGGTGTGCGCCGTCACACTGTTTATCAGTCGATGTCTAATTTCTAAGCATCGCACAGCCTCCATCATATTTGTGTTTTCTAGTTCCCCTGGATAAGAACATCAGTTTAGAAACATGAACCTCCACTAAATAGAGATGAGAGTATTTCACTGGCAGTGAGAGAGCTCAGAAATCTGGCTAAGTCATGACAGAAAAATATATAAGTGGGCATTGTTATGGCTTCAATAGTAATTATTGCTCCAAAAGCTCAGGCACTAAGACTGTCATAGATGTAATATTGGGGGAGAGGCTTTGGTTGCATCATGAGGTCTCTGATTTGGGATTAGTCCATTTAGGGACTCATCATCTGAAGGCATTATTGAGAGATAATGGACACATCAGGTGGTGGGACCTGGTTAGGAGAAATTCATCCCTGGGGGCCACTTCTTAGCTCACTTCTCTGCTTCAGGAGGCAGAAACCTCTTCTGCTGTACACTGCCACTGTTAAGGAAGTCATATGCTTCCCAAATTGCTCACTTAGAGATTAAGAGGGGAAATCTTTACACACACACACACACACACACACACACACACACACACACACACACACGGCCGACTGTGGCTACTGCTCAAGGAACAGCCAGTCTCCATTAGAAGATTTACTAAACTTACATGTCTTTAGGTTTATACATGTTACATACGCTGTCCCCGGGTTACACTTTGAACAATTTAAACACGGACAGGAGACCGCAAGTCTGGCCAGTTGGGCAGGGGGACATTCACACTGCAAAGAGAGCCAGAGGCTTAAGCACACCAGTTGTGGGGTTTCTGAGTGGTTCTTCCCTGGCGTCATCTCGCCCACCTGGCAGAGATGTAATGGAAGTTGTAATCCTGCACGTCCCCTGTAATCCTCCTGTGGGAGGCATAACGGCTGGTCAGTCCTGGTGAACAAACATTTCATCCTAGCATGGTAAACTCTGCCTACCTCTAACAGACCTGGGGAGCTAATACTTATCTTTGGGGTGTTTCAGGGGCAGCACTCCCTTAGCTAAATTCTGCATTGTGTGGTTTACTGTCTGCTAAGCAAATCCATTAGAAAATCTTCTACTGTCAGTTCTATGACTGAGTTTCTCCTACATCACCACCACAGTATCTATCAGTCTCTCTCAGGCCCAATGTGAGGGAACCAGACAACCTTGAGTAGACACCTGAGCCAGGAGTGGAAAAAAGATACTTTGATATTTAAATTGTTTCTCTTCGACACCTGTCACAGCAACAAAAATCTAAAGTAATCATCAATGAGTCGGAGCGGGATGTTGTAGGGTGCATGTCTCTGAGGGAAGGGCTACACAGAAAGGCACCAGTGCTCTGAGTTAACGCTTGTAGCTCCACCCCAGCAGCCAAGACCCAGCACCACAGGTGTGTCCAGTCTCCCAAACCCCTTGTATCCTTGGGTTTTGCCTTCCCTCTCCACCTCCAGCCGAAGGGCATGAGCATAACCTGCTCCCTCAGCACAGACTTGACTAGGACGAACTAGTCTGTGCTGTTTAGAGACACGTCCAGCGCTTCCCCGCACTGCCTGGCCTGTTTGCACATCATTTCTATCCTGTGGCTACCTTATCTCTAGCCTCCTTTCAGTTCTTCTACCCTTGATAGGGGAAGATCCCTCTAAAAAACAGAGGGAGGATCCCTGAAGTGAAGGATCCCACGAGAAAGAGATCTGTTTCAGGGGTCTCTGGGTCATGGCTACCTCCCTCCCCTCAGTAATCCATGATCCCCCTCTGAGCTTTTCTAAGACCTCCTGAAGGTAACACTCCTAATCTGAGAAATGGTCATGGAGGAACCATTGAAATGATGTGGAGAAACTGTACATATTTTTAAAAGGTCAGCACTGCAATGAAGTCAGGGGGTAAAATGACACAGAGTTAAGACAATTCACGCAAAGATCGACAGCTCTTAAAATAAAAGCCTGATCTAACATGTTGAGTTGGGAGAAAGCTGTCCATTTTTTAGGGCCAGAAACAGCCAGAGTTGTGTCCCTGCAAAGCCAAAACCAGTGAGCTGTGAGCACGCTGTTTTCTTGTAAATAACCAAACTAGTGTTGACCACACCCCAGAGCCTGCTTGCCCACACTACCAAACAATCACACTCAAAGGACACCAATTCCGATGCCTGGGCAGCAAGAGTTACACTGTGGAAGCTGCGGGCAGCTGACAGGAGCATTGGGGGACTTCCCTGAAGCTTTTCTAAGGGTGATAACACCATTCCGAGACTCAAATGGCCTCAATAACCCCAAGGAACATGAACTACTCACTTTAGAAGCAGTACTTAGCTACACCTCAACTTAAAAAATTTTTTATTTGTTTTATTATTTTATGTGTGTTTTGCCTCCTTGTGTGCATGTGCACCTTGGGACTAGAGTTACAGATGGTTGTGAGCTGCCATGTGGGCACTGGGAATTCAAGCCTGGAATTCTACAACAAATGCTCTTAATCGCTGAGCCAACTCTCCAGTCCCTACATCTCAACTTTTTCCCTATCTGCAAAGATTGCTCCATGGGTACCATTTTCTGTGTGGGAATGGATGATCTGGCTTTTATTCATGGTTGAGAGTTTTGGTTTTGTTTGTTTTTTTCTTGGCTAATGACAACAGCATTCACAGAGAATTTACTATGAGAAGGCACTGTTCAAAGTATACACCTGTATTAATTAGTATAAAAGCCTATAAAACAAATATAATCATTATCCCTAGACGAGTAAAGACAAATAAAAATCCTGCTTAATATCCCTCGGCAGAGCCAGGATTCAACATCAACAGTTTCGAGATTTTTCTTACAGTTCACCTGAGCAGGTATTAATAATGGCTCCCATTTCCTGGGCCAGGTATGATGCTTAGGAACTTACACATATTTTAGCCGCTATTACTGTTCTACGTCACAGATGACAAAACAGGAACTTGGGAGGACTGGATAATCGGCCCGGAGGCTACACAGCCAGCAACCAGCAACCCCGGGGTTGGCTAGGCCTCCTCTTTCCACCACGGCAGCAAAATACAAGCTTGAGAGTGTCACCAGCGCCTTTCCACCTCTCACCACTCAAGACTGTGTCAGAAATGGTGGGGCAGGACGGCAAGGAAGCTCTGTCGATCTGCGTGGACTTGCCTGATGGTCTCATCCCTGGTCCTTCCCAAGTCAGATACTACTGGCCACCTTGGTGTCTACTTCTGAGTCCTGGATTCCACAGAGGGTTTTGGTGGGCTGCCTTCGGCAGCAAGAGAGAAGCCAAGATCAAAATGGAGAGGACACAAAGATCCCTTGAACTGAACGGATTTCATTAGTTTTATACACTGAAGTTCCGTGTGGTGGTTGTGGAGGGGAAAGTGGGGAAGCCCCAGTCTTCAGCAAGCTGGAAAACCACAGTCCCGGCTGAGGCACTGCACCAGGCCAGGGTCTGCTGGATTCAGGCTGGCACTGAGCACATGTGAGTAGTCAGTAATGACCCGCTGGAGACAGAAAGCTGCTCCCAGAGGGCCCTCCTTGCCTCTACAGCTCACTTGGTTCCCCCTAACTACGCTGGGCTGCAGAGAGACGAAGATTAGCTAACGGCGCAGAAAACACAGATGTGACGCAGGGTTACCTGGCGCAGCAGCTGCCGTGGAAACTGTAGAAATACAGCAATGGGAAGTCCAGGGCCCTGAAGAGGTCACCTAAGGAGCACAGCAACGGTCATGCGATGGTCCACACAGCTCCCTCAGCTCCCTCCACCCAGCCACTTTAGGAGACGTAAGACACAGTCTTCTGCACAATGCATTCAGCTCTCCAACTCTCAGGTCCCTAAGAATCTTCTGGCCTCCCACTGAGACTAAAGTAACGGCAGTGACCATTTAGCGAGAGCACGCTCTGTGCAAAGGCCTGTGTGAAACGTGGTGATTTTATCTCTTGCTTTTGTAATGACTCTGAGAGGTCTGTTACCCCACTCCAAGTGGAGCTCAGAGAAGGGACGTGTCTAAAACTGTGGAACTGTTGAACTGTGGGGCCAGAATGCGCAGGCAGGTCAGGCCAGGCCTTAGATCTTCCCTTCAGCAGCAGCATCCCACACAAGGGAGAGAACAAGAGGAAAGTCTTTTTAAAGATTCTTTTCTTCTTTTTTTGGCTTTATGTTAAAAAAAGATCATGAGTGCATTCCCCTGACATCTCTCTTCATGTTAGTGTTTAATTACTGCACACACTGCACAAGGCCCAGAGCGACTGTGCACACTCACTTTAGTCTGAGGCCCAAGGAAACATTTATTTCTTGTGAAGTAAGTTCATTCTTTGAGTTCCACTTTTAGTACAAGAGGAAATAATCACACACACTGGCTGCTTCTCCCTGGACTTTGAACTTGGTCACAAACAAGAAGTCAGGAGATTAAAAAAGCAGAAAGCCTTCCAAAAACGTCTCCAGAAAAGGAATTTAGCATTTCCACAGTGGACAGCTTAATCCTTCCAAATCTGGTGTGTGTGACCCTGCAGGAGCCTGGCTCTCTGGTGGCCTGGGCTCTGGTCTAGTCTGTTCTGGGCAGCCTGGGGGACTGGGCTGACAGTCCAGTGTTCCCTGTTGAAGAGCTTTGTGGGGAGCTGGGAGTACTTCCTTCCTCCACCACTCATACCGATGAGTCAAGTGTTTCACAGGCAGCTCAGGGGTAGAGTGTTTGCCTAACACACTCAGGACCTGGGTTCCATCAGCAGGAACATGCACAAACATGCATGCATGCATGCACAAACACATTTCTGAACAAGATTCGGTGAGCTGCTACACTTCTGGGAAGCCCCCTAAGTGATTTCAAATGATTCAGCTAAAAGTTCCAAATTCTGTATCTCTGACAGTTTGGATGTTTTAAAGTTGAGATCAACCTCCCCTTATGCCCATGTGTGTCTAACCAAAAGAGTTTTAAGGGTTTGGTTTTCATGCAGCCCATCAAAGGTGACGGGTTCTTGTTGGTTTTGGTCACTATTGCACTGAACCTCTCTACCTTCCATTTGGAACCCATGTTGGTAACGGCTCAGCTCTCCAGCTGCCGCATCTGAGATTCTGCTCCTGCCTCCCACTAAGAATAAAGTAACGACAGTGACCATTTATCAAGTGCATGCTTTGTGCAAAGGCTTGTGTGAAACGTGGTGACTTTATCTCTTGCTCTGAGAAGTTCTGTTACCCCACTCCAAGTGGAGCTCAGAGAAGAGATGTGGCTACAGCTGTGGAACTGTTGGACTGTGGGGCCAGAATGCACAGGCAGGTCAAGCCAGGCCTTAGATCTTCCCTTCAGCAGCAGCATCCCACACAAGGGAGAGAACAAGAGGAAAAGAACCTGCCTTTATTCACCTGTTTTGGAACTTTAGTGTATAATGGACATGGCACATTCTGAGGTTCTTTTTTGCAGAGAACTGACAACCAAGATACCCTGGGACTGTGGACTGCAGAGCGGCTGAAGCCCCTGCTCAGGCATGCGGATGGGACATCGTGGAGAATTTGTTCTGTCTCTTCTGCAGCTGCTGGCTGCTGGCCTTTGCCCAATCTCCCAGTGTGAGAGGAACTGCAATGCAGTCTGGGAAGACCGGGGAATGGCGGAGAGGGTGATCAGTTAAATCCAGGGCCCTGAGGCCCCTCTGGATGCGCCTCCTCTTGACATCCCATCTTTCCTCATAAATGTTCCAGCAGGGTAAGACAGTGAGAGTACACAGGTAATATTTATAGTCTAGCCCAGGCTCTGGACGGGAGTCTAAATAACAAGAGGACGGTCAGGGCAGATGAGGATGATGACAAGAGGATGGTCAGGGTAGATGAGGAGGAGGACAAGAGGACGGTCAGGGTAGATGAGGAGGATGACAAGAGGACGGTCAGGGCAGATGAGGATGATGACAAGAGGACGGTCAGGACAGATGAGGAGGAGGACAAGAGGACGGTCAGGGCAGATGAGGAGGATGACAAGAGGACGGTCAGGGCAGATGAGGAGGATGACAAGAGGACGGTCAGGGCAGATGAGGGGGAGAATGAAGAACAAATCTGTCTGAAGAACCTGCCACCTGGATGATAATCACTGCCCGACAAGCACCAGTCTAGTAAGGAGGGAGAGCAGCGAACAGTAGGATAAATGAACAGCTGCCTTCATCCTGTTTCCACACAGCGTCTGCTGCCTGCACACCTCCTCTGCCCCCGCACCGTGAACATCGCATCCTTTGAGAGCAGGGCCTCCATCGCACACACCCGCCGCCTCTAAGTCAGCATCACAACGGCACCTCAGCAAGCGCTACTGAAAGACCGGGTGCTTCTTGGTAGGCCAGGAATGTTCTAGACGGGACTATGTGACCCTCGATTTCCAGCTGACTCTAATGCTTCCCTGTTGGTTCCCTCACAAGCTTTTCCACTTTTATTTTTTATACAACGTATTCTGATCATGGATTTCCCTCCCTCATCTCCCAGATCCTCCCACTTCTCCACTGATCTAACTCCACTTCTCTCTCTGTCTAGAAAACAAACAGGCAAATTAAATAAACAAACAAGCAAATAACTGAAAAAAAAAACAAAGAAAAAGAAAAAGCACAAGAAACACACACACACACACACACACACACACACACACACACACACACACACAGTTAGTTAGTCCCAGGACAATTAGGACTACGTAGACAGCCTCAAACTCACAGAGACCCACCTGCCCTACCTCCCTAGCTCTGTGATTAATGGCGGTGGCGGTGGCACCACAACTGGCAGAAGTGAGTTTTTAAACAGAGAGGAAGCCTATCTGCCCTCAAACCGCAAAGGTCAGTGACAGTGCTGTAAACACCGCATGAGGTTACGGAGTGTAGCTCACTCCAACCCCAGGAGTGCTCAGTCTAGGAGCCTAAGAGTGTGTGAAGACGCTGGGGGCTGAAGATGATCAGCAGTTAGCCACCTCCTGCTCTTGCCGGGGACCCAGGTTCGGCTCCCAGCACTCACATCACACGGCTCACAACCACTGTAACTCTAGCTCAGGGGCTCTAATGCCCTCTTGTGGCCTCTGTAGGTACATGCATCCATGTGGTGCAGCACATACATAAACTCAGGCACATACACATAAAATAATAATAATTTTTAAAAAATTAAAAAGACAAGTAAAGATGTTCACAAAACAGCACTCTGTGCTACTCTGTGCTGAGTTACATGGCACAGGCATCAAAGTGGTTGGGGACTGACTCACGCCTGACGGCAGCCGCATGAGGATTCTGCAATCAAGTGTGGCATGGCTAAGGTCCAGTTGGCATTTTGCTGAACAGCGGACATGAACCCACTTCTCTGAAGGTTACAGAGCACAAAATTGCAATGGTGACGTAGGAAGCCTTGCGACACTTAACATGAGGTGCAGCACAGGGAAACTTCCTGTCTCCCCACCTCAGCCCTGGAACTGGCAGGGAATGGGGTGGGGGATCACCCCTAAAGAGTGGCTAGTGCTGCTGCTTTATCAACAATGGCACCCATGAACCAAGGTCATCGGTGGCTCATATTCCTGAGATCTCCCTGCTCTTCTGGTTGCTTTAAGCCCACAGAAGATGACCTCATAAGAATACAAAGTGCAAACTTTTAGACATGGGAAGAATTTCTCTACTCCTGGTCAAAAAGCTGAAAGAAAAAGGAGTGAGGGGTCTTCCCAATTATGGTTCTAAGATTCTTGAACCCTGTCAGGAACTTGTGAAGTAAAAGGCTAGAAGAACAGGTTGGCTCCATCTCCCCAGCCCCAGAAGAAACCTAGGTCATCTTCAAACCCTTCAGAGATCTACAGAATATGGCATTTAAAATGTTTTAATAACTTAGATTTTTTTCTTTTTTTATGATTATGAGACATATTGGCTCCTGGAAGCACCAATCTACTTCAGAGAAGATATGGGCATTAAAGAAAATGCATATGGAGTTAACTTTCATTGTGGCAAAAGTTAGCCACTGGACAACAAAGTGTCCTGGCATCGACTGCTGACAGTATGTTGTCCAAAATGGACAGACTGGACACAAAACAAAGGACTACCGATCCTTGCCAAGACAGGTGTGGTTGTGGCTTTAGAAACAGGCTTCCTCTGAGGCCAGAACAATACGGCACCATCGCTGAAGTGGCTTTGCAATCCGGAAAAGGTACAGTGCCCCTTTCTTCAAAGGCAGCTGAAAAGGCAGTGGACCGATGGCTTCTGGTGTGCAGTGGAATGACAGCTGAAACAGTTATTCTTGAAAGAGTAACTAAGCTGACGGAGTCTAACCTCTCAATGGTAGACTGACATTTAATAAAAGAGATGAAGCCACCCACAAGCCGAGAAGAATGGGATGTGGAGAAGAATGGGATACTGAGATGAAGCCACCCACAAGCCAGATGATAGGCAGTCAAATTCCAAAAACACTAGGGATTTCCAGAATTTAAAATCCTGAATCATGACAGGACACTGGTAGAATTCAGGTTTATCTGGTACATGGACTACTCTCATCTAATGTGAGGTCGAACTGTAGGCCTTGTGTACATCCTACTTCACAAATGAGTCTGTCAGATACGCTAAGCCTATAGGCTGAAGATGATGCCCCAATGTTGTGGAGAAACCTAGGGTGACTGTCCAGGCAGCTGGCTGTTTCTGTCAACTCATATTTTTTGGAAGTTGTTTGTTTGCACTTCCTGCTTTTCTAGGTAATATTATTTTCTTCTTGGGTTTCTGAGGGAGTTGAAGATTAGATAGTTGTAGTTACAGTTTTCCTTGTTAAGAAATTTCAGAAAAGAAACTCACTGAGGAGGTATAAAATGTAAACATTTGAAAGACATCATAGGATAGTTTTCTGTTGGTAATATAAGTTAGGATAGAAAGTGAATTAGGTACATTTTGGACTCACCAAAATAGAATAGATAACGGAATATTTTCTCTGAATTTGTCAAATGCAAATGGAATAGACTTTGTTGATGTATTTATTGCCTGTATATATTGTATGTAGTTATTGTACTTAGTGTATATAGTTTTTCTTAAATTAGTTTTAACTTTTTTATTCTTTTTTATTTTTATTAGACAAAAAAAGGGGAAATGTAGTGATATTTTATTTGTATGTTAATAAATAATGTTTGCTTGGAGATCAGAGGTCATAGCAAGCCATAACACAAAAGTCAGGCAGTGGTAGCACACGCCCTTAATCCAATTACATGGCAGGCAGGGTCTCTGTGGTCAAGGACATACTAGGGAACAACCAAGCGTGGTTACACAGGCCTTTAATCCCAGTACCAACCATAGAGACCTGGAGGTCTGTACAGACAGGCAGTAACAAGGAAGTGAGGTAGCTGGGCTAAGAGCCAACGAGAGAGCAGAACAGGAAGGCAATAAAAGCCTGGGCAGACAGGAAGTAGCTCTCTTGGGAAGCTACAACGGTGTGGCGAATTAAAGCTAGCTGGTATCTCTCACTATTTCCCTGATCTCTAAGGCTTTTACCCCTATATTTGGCTCTGTGTTTCTTATTTAATAAGACAGTTTAGAAATTCATCTACAGACACCTTTATATTACTCAATATACAAGGAAGGCAGTGTGGTTTACCATGTCCCTGCTCAAGAATTAGATCATGAACTTACTTCTAGTACACACAGAAGGATCCAGCTTCTTCTGAAATGCTGAAACATTTACTCATCACCCCGCACCTACCTTTGTCAGGGGTTTTGCAGGAGCCTGACTATGATGCTCAAACATCCAGGACTTTGGAAATTTGAGGACATTCAATTCCTAGAGAGCCTCAGCTGTTAGAGCAAGGGAGGTCAAGGCTATCCTTGACATAAGAGGCCAATCATCAGCTCTGCAAAAATCCTTCTCATGAACTAAATTTCCTACACCCAGCCTCTTCCATGACTACTTTGGTTAATGTGAAGTCACAGGTGGACTCATATGACAAGCTTACAGGTGTCACACATGTCTCTATAATGCAAGACTCTATTCTGGACCAACCCTCATTACCATGCAATGGTTTAAAGCCTGAAGAGCAAGCAGGAAGAGAGCAGCAGGGGCGGGGTGGTGGTTCTCTCTCTCTCTCTAGTTCTAGGGATTGAACCCCAAAGCTCACACATGCTAAGCAAGTGTCTACACTTCCAAGCCCCAAAAAACATAATCTGAAGGATAATCACTCCTCTTTCAGTGTGACCACACTCCAAATCAGTTCTCAAATTAGAGTTTTCTTTTTTGTCTCTGACACACTTTCTGATTGAGATATAATTCATATCATAAATTCACCCTTTGAGAACGTACACTTTGAATTTCAGTATAGCCACAGCTGTGTACTCAACACTACTATCTAATAACAGAGTACTTGCACAGCCTGAAAAGAGAAACTGATGCTCATTTAAGACGATTCCTCTGTGCAAGCCATTCTATACTCTCAGGCTGCTGACCCAGACAGCAGCAATCCCTCCAAGGTATTTTTGTATTGACCTGAAAACTTAGCGGTAGCTCAGGGTAAAAGGTTGGATCGGTGGCCAGAACAGATAAACTATCACCAGCATCCACGTTTGAGAGCTGGAGGGGAAAACACCAGAACAAAAGCAGCTGCAGGAGGCAAGTCCCGGTGTCCTAGAAATGCATTCACTTCCATGTGGAGCCCCAGGAAAGCAGATATTAAAAAGGACCAGACCACGAGGTCAGGTGCCCTCAACTCCAGACTCCCGCTCCTACACACCTGCCCAGCCTCATCCTGCTCATGGCACTTAACTCCTCTGAGCTTCAACTCTCACTTGCAAAATTTGGTAGCACCTGGGATTACGGTTAAAATGCCTTCCAGCTCTGATGGTGGTGTGACATATTTAAAAGCATAATCTCTTAGCTGAAGGACAAACAGGTCTTGATAAATTGGAAACAGCGAGAGCGAGAGCGAGAGCGAGAGCGAGAGCGAGAGCGAGAGCGAGAGCGAGAGCGAGAGCGAGAGCGAGAGCGAGAGCGAGAGCGAGAAATCCACTGAGACTAATTCAGGAAGTAAATAAATGGGGAGGCCAGGGGAACCCGCAAGTGGAACTTGCCGTTTAAAGGCAAGAGGCACCTTAAACACCTGTAAGGCCCAAAGCATGAAGAGGTGTGGTGGGAAGACAGACGACAAGCAAGACAGACAAACAGGAAGCGTTTACTGCTGACACTCATGTAGGACATGTGGTGCCTTCAATATGTGGCAATGGTGAGGACATTCAGCAGTATCTAGGTGGTGTTACCACTGCTGATAAAACACCATGACCAGAAGCAAGTCCTCTCCAAAACTCATGCTCAAGTCTAATCTACCTTGTGAGGTAAAAGGAAGATTTAAAAAGAAAAACAAAAGAGGTGATGAGAAATGGGGTCTTTGAGAGATGAACTACGATTAAATGAAGTAAAAGGCTGCCACCCACCCACAATTTAGTTAGTTGTTTATTTGTGTATTTGTTTCCTTTCTTCCTTTTTTAAAGTTTTTTCAAGACAGGGTTCCTCTATGTAGCTATGGCTGTCCTAGAACTCACTCTGTAGCCCAGGCTGGCCTTGAACTCACAGAGATCCACCTGCCTCTGCCTCCAGAGTGCTGGGATTAAAGGCGTGTGCCACCACCGCCTGGCTGAAATGCAGATGTTCTGAAGTGACATGATTTTAACATAATTTCTTATCGTACGTGGGTGTGGAGACTTAGTGAACCTCTTCACTCGTTCCTCTTCCCAATACGGTTACACCCATTAAACCCTTTCTCGGCTTTTTGCTAGTACTCATCTTCTTAACTAGTCCGTTGACTGAGGGCCGAGCCTAGCTTGTTGGGTTGCTAGGGCTCAGGATCTGACCCTGGAAACCCTAGTAATCTAACAAGAAAGCCTTACCGGAAGTAGCCCTGTGAACCTGGACCAGAACTAGGAACCAAAATAAGCCTCTTGTTCAAAGATAATTTACCCAGGCTGTGGTTTTGTGTTATACTAGCAACAGAAAATGGACTGATGTACTTCAAAAACCTTTCAAAGTGAAAAAATAAACTGCATGATAGAACAGAGCATTTGGGGGAATCCCTAAATCTGAAAAACCACCTCAGAGTAACCAAGGCAACAGCAAAGTAAAACTAAGTGGAAAACCAACTCTTTACTCCAGCATTAAAAAGATTGGGCGGCAACTATAATAAGAAATTATGTTAAAAACGATGCCGGTGGGGACAGCGGGATGGACTCTATGGATGCACTTGCAGCCAAGTCTGATTATCTGAGTTTGATCCTCAGAACCTACTTGCTGAGAACCAACTGCTGCTGAACATGTTCCCTGACTTCCACACGCATGTTGAAAAATGTATGCATACATGCATGCACACACACACACACACACACACACACACACACACACACACACTAAAAACATTTTAAATGATATTAACTAGAAATAGAATGAACTCGAGCTGTTTCACCAAATACTTTAAAACCGGCACAGAAGAGCAGTTCTCTCTCTCTCTCCCTCCGTCCCTCTCTTACACACACACACACACACACACACACACACACACACACACACACACACAAATATTATGTCAAATAGACAGAACTAGAGATCATCATATCAAACAAAACCAGCCAGACTCAGAAAGATAACTCCCAGGTTTTTCCTCACATACAGACTCTAGGCTTCACACACGGCATGAAATTGTGAAGGGGGCAGACTACTGGGGAAGAAGACAGAGGAAGAGGCAGAGGGAGGCCATGGGGCAGTAGCAGGGTAAGGTCATGAGTGAAGGACAGTGACGTGTATGAAATGTCATAAGGGAGCCTATTATTTTGTAGGCTAATTAAAAATTTCAAAGTTCAAAATATTACAAGGTAATTTTTTAAAATTGGGATAAGAATAAATTCGTGGACAATAAATCCACAATGGAGGATTTTTCGTCTTCCTGTGTTGCAGTGCTGGGATTGACCCAGTGCCCTGTACGTGCTAGGGAAGTGTTCTACCCCTGAGCTACAGTCCGCTCCACCAACTGGGAAAGAGCAGCTTCAAATCTATAGCCCATTCACATCCTCATATTCTGTTACACAACATCTTCAGAGATACAGCCGGGCTCAGAGTCCTGAGTGAACAGGATTGTGAATAAACACCAGAGCGCTTTACCTGTGGGATGAGACGCAAATACCAGGAGTGCCACGCTGGAAAAGAAAAGAAAACAAAACCAGCATGAAGTGCAGCGAAGCAGCAGGAAGCCTTCTCCAGCACACCCACACACCCAAAGCTGCATTCAAAACACATCCCCATCCACTTTACCAGTTATACTGCCCAAGAGAAAACTGTCTACACTCACTGGACTTTCCGCTTCAACCCAGACCCCATGAGAATGAAAATCTCTCAGAAGGGCTTATGCCTTGGCAAGAGGGCCGTGCTTAGGACAAAAAGGGTTTCAGGTCCCTCCTTCATCTATTACTTTCCTTGGCCCTGGTGGGCCCTATTATAATGTTCATTTAACGTACAACCGTTATTTGAAAGCTAAACAAAGCAAGTTCCAAATTACAAGTAGGTTGCAATCTAAAAGCTAGCTGTTGAGTGTGAGCTAAGGATATTTTTGTCATAAGATGGGCTGTGTAGCTAAGCACTGGGCTGAGCTCTGGGAGTCCAGTTGAGGAGAGGGGGGAGGTACTGTACGAGCAAGTGGGGGGGAGGTTTCAAGATCATGATGGGGGAACCCACAGAGACAGCTGACTGAGCTAGTGGGAGCTCATTAACTCTGGACTGACAGCTGGGGAGCCTGCAAGGGACCGACCTAGGCCCTCTGCATGTGGTGACAATTGTGTAGCTTGGTCTGTTTGTGGGGCTCTGAGCAGTGGAATCAGGACCTGTCCCTGGCACATGAGCTGGCTTTTGGGAACCTATTTCCCATGCTGGAATGCCTTGCCCAACCTTGATGCAGGGGGAGGAGCTTAGTCCTGCCTCAACTTGATGTGTCATGCTTTGTTGATGCCCATGGGAGGCCTGCCCCTTTCTGAACAAGAGATGTTGGAGGAGGAGGAGCGGATGAAATGGGAGCGAGGGGGAGGGGTAAGATGGGAGGTGGGGGGAGGGAACGAGAAAAAAGGAGGGAGGGGAATCTATGGTTGGATGTAAATAAATAAAAAAAATTAATAAAAAACCATGAACTGTATAAAAAGTAGTTAAATTTTCAACTGATTCACAAATCTACTTATCTGCCCATTGCATAGCTGAAAACTACCTAAGCTGTTGCTGAATAGAGACCAAGTGTTGAGGGATGCAAAGGAGGGAGTCTGTAATGTGGGCCACATTCAGTCTTGGCACTGCATCCTTTCTCTGGAAGTCTCTCCACCTCCATGTACTCCTGCTGCATAGGGCTAACTGCACAGGGCCGAATCCCGCCTTCTGCTGCTGCACTTAGCAAAACTCCAAGTCATCTAGGCAACTGATCTAGTTACAGTGTAGGAATAAAACTTGCTGTCTAAGCTGGGCAGTGGTGCACCCCTTTAATTCCAGTGCTTCGGGGGCAGAGGTAAGCGGGTCTCTGTGAGTTCAAGGCCAGCCTGGTCTATAGAGTGAGTTCCAGGACAGCCAGAACTGTTACACAGAGAAACCCTGTCTCAAAAAACCAACAACAAAACAAAACTTACTGTCTATGAGTTGGGTTTACATGAACAGGAAGGCCTGCTCAGGTCTACACCCAGGCTGTATCACAGAACAGCCCAGCATCCTGGCTTATATCAACATCTCCAAGGACAGCATCTGGGCACTTGTGATTTTCCAGACTCTTCCTCTAAAACACAGAGTCAAGCTGAACCCAGGGCTTCACGATGCTAGCCCAGCACCCTGCTGATGAGCATCATTTTAAGCCCTATCTTGTGCTTTTGATTTTTTTTTTAAAGTGGGATGTTCTTAGAACAGCAGAGATGGGAAGAGAAAAGGCTTATGAGAAAGTGGAAGGGATCAAGCCCTGGGTCCCATTATTCAAGAACCTATAGATTGATAACACAGAATGTATATGTGGACACACACACACACACACACACACACACACACACACACACACACGGCACTCAGTAAATATTTCATCAAGGAGTAGGTTTTTAAAAGGTCTGCTCTTCATTGGGTATTATATAGAGCATAATTTGTATATTAGCACAGTTTTCTCTTTAGTCTTTGTAGTTTCTAATCTTAGAACTCTAAGGGGTTTCAAGTCATATTTTTTTTTTCAGACATATTCTCACCACAAATACATTTAGAGAGGTGACTGAGTCCATTAGGACCCATATTGAACATCAACTGTATGCCTGATTGCTTGTGACCCCAAGATGAGTAAAATATGGTTCTGGTCTCCCAGGAAGGCACAAGTAGGGGGTAAGGCAGGGTTTGTGAAATTGCAAATAGGGATTAGAGAGTCAACTCTGATTTTTTTTAACCTAATAAGGTAATCCTGGTAGTATTTAAGGTACCATGGCAGGTCCTAGGAGATACTTTGGGATGGAAAAGGGGTCCCCTTATCCTGCCATGAAGCAATAACTCCTGAAATTA
Source organism: Peromyscus eremicus (assembly GCF_949786415.1). Lineage (NCBI taxonomy): Eukaryota > Metazoa > Chordata > Mammalia > Rodentia > Cricetidae > Peromyscus > Peromyscus eremicus. Next base: position 2,720,763 of record NC_081435.1, read on the forward strand.
TAATCAAGTGTGTGTGTGTGTGTGTGTGTGTGTACTGCAGATTGAACCTAGTGCCTCATACATACTTGGTAAGTACTCTACTGCTGAGCTATAACTTCATCCCTATTTTTACTGTTGATTTTTAGAGATAAGGTCTCATTAAACTGCCCAGGCTACCCCGACCTCACTTTGTAGCCCAAGACAGACTTTGAACTTGGGATCACCCTGCCTCGGTCTCCTCAGTAGCTGACCATAAGCCTGAGCCATTGTGGGCCTGGCCAGGATCTGTTCTAGTATTAGAATGAACAGTAAACAGGACATCTCAGTGCTCACAGGAATACACCAGGAAGACCTAGGGGACAGTGATCTCGAAACCGTAGCCTACATGCTTTCTGTCTCACTGAGCCACACCCCAGGGAAGGCCTGTCCCTTCCCCATTGACAGACTTGTGCATAATCTCACCTGGAGAACAAAGAAGTAGAGAATGTGTTAGCAACATCATAGTTGTTATCTTATACACTGGGGGAACTCGAGATCAGAAAGAATTTACAATACAAGGACCTCTCATCTATTACCTAAATTCTCCAAAATGCAGATAGAAGGCACATCTGTATTTAGAAGTCTCAGTTCTTTTTCAGCCCTCTAGTCAACCTTTCCCTGTACTGTGGCCGTATTCATCTACTGAAATGCACAAATGGGTTGCCCTCTCCTTATTCCTACACTGAACCTTCTCAGGGGAAGAACCATGTTTTATTTACCTCTGGGTCTCAAGCACAGCAGTATAAGGCACACAGCAGATGCTCAAAATGGGTTCTGATGCAGGTACCCACCGCTAGGTGTGTTGGGAGTGGGAGCACATGGTGGGAGAGCACAGAGTGAGAGTCAGGAGCAAACGGATTCTCAGTGAAGGAAGGATATCCGCCAAACACTGAGAACCTCCCACCTAAGCCATCCCCCAAAATCCTGAGCGACCAAAACCAATCTCTACCCTGGCGGGCAGTGCTCCAAGCTGGCCTAGACAGGGACAAACCATAGACTGAGCAGAGTGCAGATTTCTAGACGCTGATTTCCCAGCATCAAGCAGTAGTGACCAGATGAAAAGTGGTTCTCAACAGGCAGTGGTGGTGGCACGTGCCTTGTATCCCAGCACTCGGGAGGTAGAGGCAGGTGGTTCTCAGTGAGTTCGAGGCCAGCCTGGTCTATGAAGAAGAGTTCCATGAGAGCCAGGGCTACACAGAGAAACCGTGTCTCAAAAAAACAAAAAGAAAAAGAAAAGAAAAGTGGTTCTCACTTTGATTCAAATGTCTTCACCACTTTACTGAACAACAACAACAACAAAAATCTGAACAGAGTTGGGGAGTTATTGGAGTGTGCCACAGCCACAGCCAGGAAGTCCTTAGTACAGGGTCATAGGCAATAAATGTCCTCACACCTGATGGAGGGCAAAAGGACAGAGCAAAGAGCTGAGGACCACAGAGGCAAATTTTTCCATGTTGCTATACCTCTGTTGCATGGCATATATCTTCTGTGCAGAACTACTTACTATGACCCAACATCTGAGAAATACTTTTCTTTAAAGTACTAGGGATTAAACCCAAAGCCTAGTACATGCTGGGTACTTTACCACTGAACTCTAGCGCTGAGGAACATTTTGAAATACCAAGAACCATTGGCAGTTTTTCTGAAAAAATATCTTATGACTGGGGCCTTTTTTTTTTTTTTTGACTGAGTGTAAAGGTAGCAAACCGTCAGGCTTGGAGTGAATTTTACATTCAACACAGTGCTGTCGGGGCTGGAGAGCTGGCTCATTGGTTAGTGTGTACTGCTCTTGTAGAAGACCCGAGTTCAATTCCTAGCACCCACATCAGGAGGCTCACAAACATCTGTAACTCTAAGTCCAGAAGATCTTACGTCCTCCTCTGGCCTCTGCTAGGACTTGTTTTCATACAAACACATACAACCTAATTAAAAATCAAAATACTAAGGGGTGTTTCAATAACTGCTGGGTTGAGTACAGCAGGAGCTCTCTCTGAAATGGAGCTGCTGGGAATGTTCGTCTTAAGTAACTCCATCAGCAGTCAGCACCACCAAGTGCTAAGGTACGTCCCACCCGGTCCTCTCACCGCAAGTCTGCACGCGAGGCACACTCAGATCCTAAGTGGCAAGTCTCACCTTCTCAGTCACATCTCTGCATCAGACCGCCTAAGGCGTTAAAGCCTAAGAACCATCCTGAGCGACAGCAGGGTGACCATCCTCTGCTGGCTGGGGTGAGGGCACACAGGAGTCCATATCCCACACAGCAGGGTGACCCATCCTCTGCCGGCTGGGGTGAGGACACACAGGAGTCCATATCCCACACAGCAGGGTGACCCATCCTCTGCCGGCTGGGGTGAGGACACACAGGAGTCCATATCCCACACAGCAGGGTGACCCATCCTCTGCTGGCTGGGTGAGGGCACACAGGAGTCCACATCCCACACAGCAGGGTGACCATCCTCTGCTGGCTGGGTGAGGACACACACAGGAGTCCATATGCCATGCTTAAAAGGTTATAGATTAAGCTTCAGACCTGACTAGCCACCTTAACAAATACACCATGAAAACAGCCTAAAGTCTAGATTAAGATTTAGAATCCTGAGAGTGTTGGAAGCCTCACATCAGAGGGATCTGGCCTCTAGCTCTCTGCTCTGTACCCTGGTGTCTGTGTGTGTGTGTGTGTGTGTGTGTATGTGTGTGTGTGTGTGTGTGTTGGAAAGATGGAAGACAAGACAAGAGCCAATCTCAGGACCACCTGTACAAGGGACTTACGTACAATTCTAGAAGCTTATACAGGATGCAGTCTAGAAGCAAAGGTGTGGGCACCCAGAGGGAAGGGTGGGACCCTCTGAAGCTCAAGGCCAGAGAAGCTCCTCTTGTCTGGACTAAGGACAGGACAAGCATGTGGATTCTTCAGAATGTGATCCACTCACAAAATTTAAACTTGCTTTCCTAGCAGGCCAACTTGTTCCAAATTCTCTAATCAAAATATCATTGGAAAATTAAAAACTCATTTCTAAGTAAGATACATAGTATTCTTGAAAAATGTAAATTGTCTTACCTGAATATATAGTTTAAGTACTGCTGGTCAATGTCACTGAGAAATTAGAAAGAGAAAAAGGTAAGACCCCAAAAAAAATGGAATTTTTAAATCTATAAATGGTCATTATACTCTATTAATAAATTCGACCTCCAAGATACTGATTTCATAAATTATCAAAGGAGAAGGAGCCCTTCATATTTGAGATCAACTCTTGTCATTTGACCTGAAATAACTTTTTAAATTTCACACAACTCATTGAACATGGAGAGCTGGTGTCTACGTGGAGACCTCACCCCGTGTTCTTGTCTCTTTGGTGCAGGAAGGGACTCGCCAAACTACGGAAAGAGAAATATGGATACCAACCCAGCCACAAAACTTTGGGCCTACATCTGTCCTGCCTTTAAAATATGCTAGGGCAATCAATGGTGGCACAGAACTTGTGGGAACAGCCAACCAATGTCTGGTTTGACTTAAGGCCCACCCCACAAAAGGGAACCCAAACCCAACACTGCTTGGGTAACCGAGAACCAGAGACTAGATAGTCCTAAGGTAAACAAATACCTAGGGTAAAACCAACACTACTGGTCAATAGGTAGGTAGACAGAAAGAAAGAAGGAAGGAAGGAAGGAAGGGAGGGAGGGAGGGAGGGAGGGAGGGAGGGAGGAAGGAAGGAAGGAAGGAAGGAAGAAAGAATGAACTGATTACTGATTCCTGGTGATATTCTGCTATACTCATGAATCGACACCTTGTCCAGTCATCACTAGAGAGGCTTCCTCCAGCAGCAGATGGGGACAGATACAGAGACCCACAGCCAGACATTATGCAGAAAGTGTCTAAATTAGAGGTCTCCATCAAATCCCTCCCCTCGGAGCTCGGGAATTCCATGGAAGAGGAGGCAGAAAGACTGTAAGAGCCGGAAGGGATGGAGGACACAGGAGAACAAGGCCCTCTCAATCAACTAACAAGGCGCACATGCGCTCACAGAGACTGAGCAGCAAGCCCAGGCCCACACGGGTCTGCAGCAGGTCCTCTGAGTACGTATTACAGCTATTAGCATGATGTTTTCATGAGACTCCTGACTGTGAGATCGAATAGGTCTCTGACTCGGACTCTTGTGCCTGCTTTTGGGACTTTTTCCCTCCTGTTGGGTTGCTGTGTTGATATGGAAGTTTTACTAATTTTATTAATTTATTGTATTTTATTAATTTATTTATATTTTACTAATTATATTTTATTTTGTCATGTTTGCTTGTTATCTCTTAGAAGCCTGTTCCTTTCTAATGAGAGAGAGAAAAGGAGTGGATCCAGAGGGGAAGAGCAGAGAAACTATAACCAGGATATAATGTATGAGAAAAGAATCTCATACAATCTTTCAATGAAAGAAAGAAAGAAGGGAGGGAGGGAGGGAGAGAGGAGGGAAGAAGGAGGAAGAAAGGAAGGAAGGAAGGAAAGAAGGAAGGAAGAGAAAATTAGATTACTGACATGATAAAACTGGAAAAAAAACCCCACAAACAGACAAAACACCCAACTCATTTCAGGATCAAACAAAAAAATATATCCTTATTTCAAGTTAGTTATCCAAATAAGTAAAGAAGAAACCAGCTCCCTCAAACTAGACGTTGGGTTAGAATGGCGAAGCCCACGGCAGCAGCCGACATGCAGCCAACGGTCACAGAGGCAGGAAATGCGGGTTCAATGGCCCGCTCCTTCGGAACAGTCGCCAGTTAGTGCTAACACACCTCACCTGGCCAGCTGCTTCCCACTACGCGTGGCCACTTTGAAAAGACTGTCAGCTATCAGCTCTGCTGACTGTCTTGTTCCACAGGATGCACTGGCTTCCAGGGCTGGCATCCTTAGCAGATACAAATCCAGGGCCAGTGAGGTGGCTCAGCTGGTATTGCTATTCTGAGGCCCTCAGTTTGCTCTCTAGGAACTGACTCCCCAAAGCTGTCTTCTCACCTACATACAAACCACGGCATGAGCACACTTCACATATGCACACCATACACACAATAATGTTTCTTTTTTTAAAATCAAGAATATGCAAATAAATTCAAAATTCGGCTAAAAACTTCTATCTCGGTATATGCTCTAACTCCACATGGTACACACTTAAACTATCAGAACCATGTGCTATTCATCCCACCTCAGGTTTAAGTGGGCATCGTGCACTTTGATGTGGCTTTGTTCTTTCTGAGACATGGTTTCTCTCTGGAGCCTAGTCAAGCCTTGAGCTCTAGATCCTCTTGCCAAAGAGGAATTCACAGGTATTCACAACCACACCTGGCTCTGCTGGCTTCTGGTTGCAAAAATACTTCATTTAAAGAAGAAAAGGCAATCCAAGAAGTACAAGTCACAGGGACAGGGCCTTGGCTTGGGAGTCATCCCCTCTGGCCCTGCAGACATGCCCACACCCAGAGGCCAGCTGGTCAGTCTCAAGCCCCAGCTCAGTGCAGACAAGAATTCTTTCCTTTCCTTTTTTTTTTTTAATTTTAATTTTTTAAATTTTACATTCACCAAGGCTGTTTCATTGGTGACAAATGACTGGGAACTAGGGAGACTTCCAGATATAAACGGAGTCAAATTTTAGGGCCGGTGAAAACAAGAACACAGAAGTTGCCCTTCTGAGCTAGGTGCAGTCAAGTACATCCTGAACAACTAGAGGTACAGGCATTTCATTAAATTATCACCTAAATGGCCCTGCCTGAAGGGGAGGGAACTTCCTTGCCTCTGCACTCATTGCTAAAGGTAGTTGACAAGAGGTAAGTGGCCCAATTGGCAACAAGAGGGATGGCATTGGGGCCATCTGCTCTCCTGGCTGCAATGGCTTACAGGGAAGACTGTATCACACGCAGGTCTCATCTCTTTAGCCAGCCAGCTCCCCAAACATTAAGAGCTTACCTTAACACGCTGGGCTTCTGGGATTTCCGAAGTATTTTGTAAGCCCCTAGATATGAAAGGACACAAGTCAGTGGCACTTTCTGTTTAAAGAGCTGCCCACACTTCCAGAAAAGCAGAAAAATCCACAGGGAAAGGCAGCTGGGCCCCAGACCCCAAAAGAGTGCTGGCCCCTTTGTCCCTATTTTGTTAATCCCAAAATGAGGAGAAAGACCACCGACCCAAATCATCAAGGCCAAATTAATTAAAGTGGGCTGCCTCCCCCTAAGGAGGGCTTGAGAAGTCAGTACTGGACATGAGGAAGACAAGGTTTTTATAGTTCAGGGGTAGAGGGTTTCTAAATGGGGGATTTGGTGGGTAAAGTAGGCGGGGTTACAGGAGCAGAACATAAGCACAAGAAGTTAGTCATAACACCTTCTGAAACAAGGACATGAGTGCAGGGTGGTCATAACAACAGGTAGTCAGAACAACCCTTTTGAAACAAAGGGTTGCAAGATGGTTAACTTTTTGAAACAAAGACATAGTTGCCATTCCTGGAATACTCAGTACAGAACCATTTGTAGTTAAGGTCACAAGTGGGTCGAAGCCCAGTGCTTGAGAAACAGAGGTTTGATCATAAACAGGAATGAACCTAGTTGTCTTTGCTAGAAGATGCTTTTAAGCCTATGATGGAGGCAGGTTGGTTCTTCGGTTTCACAGGGAAAGGCCCGGAAGGGGTGCTGCCCTTCTCCCTGTCTCACACACTGACAGGAGGGAGCAAACAGGAGGGCTGCAGGCCTGCAAATCCCGTGATACCGTCAGGCACTTCCATTGCCGGCAGGAAGCACTTGGCCGGGAGTGACCAGGTGGTACTGTTAACGGCCAGTTTCATTTCCTTCCCATGATGCACGTGGAGAAGGGAAACCCCTGAGATTTCTGATTACAACAAAGTCAAATAAGAAACACCGAACTCAGGATCTGAAGGAAAATCAGATTGTTTTTTAATTTCACGCTTTGTTTTGTTTTGATTTTGTTTGCTACTGGAAGAATTTTAGACATGACATTCTGAATGTCTCTCAGGAAGCCTTTATGTCCAGAAATGAGCTGCAGGTGGACTATACAGAAGGATTTACAATGGTTTAGATAAAGCAGGCGTTCTTTCCTAACCTTGTGAACAGGTTTTCCATCCCCCAAAGGAGTCCTTCCTTAAATCTGCATCTGCCCACCCCTGAGCCAGCACTTCCTTTCCGCTACGCTCGACCGCTCGACATCTCTGCTATTCCCTCCTGCTCTCCCGATTCCCTAGCTCTGGCCATGTCCAACCTGCTTTCCTTTCTCTCTGCTCTGGACTCTCCCAGATGCCTCTGAATATTTTCTCTTCCTTACCCACAACAGAAAGCTTGCCCCAATGGAGCAGTCACATCAGTAGTTTCTTTACTGAGCCCCCTCGCACACATTGAGTCCACATTTTTATGGAAGAGCAACTAACATTACCAGCAAAAACCAAACCAAGGAGAGTTGGGCACAAAGGAGAAATTATGTTGAAAATGGAAATATCTGAGGAAAAGCCCAAAGTAGAAAAAAAAAAATCTGGAAAATGTCCATTTAAACTTGAACCCTAATATCTTAATTTCCCTATTGCATAGAGTCACTAAAAAACGGCTACACAGCAAGAGCTGAAGGACAGTCCTCAATTATTTAAGGAAAACACTTTTAAAAACTTACCTACACAAAATAAGTGAATTACAGCCCAAAAATAGCCATCTGGATCAAACTGTAACACAGAATTAAAAAGGAAAGGAAAGCTAAATTACAGACAAACAGAAATTTGTACAGCAATGAGGAACCAGGTGAATACACAAGCCAAAGGCTCCAGAGAACCTTCCCAGGGCCTAGAATCAATTCATTTCCCCAAACATTTTCCTGGGTTCTCCAGTGTCCCCTCTTCCCTCCCGCAATGTGCTCAACTATAAACTCATGACATCCAAACACCTGTATGATTGTTGTGGTAAGGAATGGGATCTCTCTCTAGGTGGAAACATGCCATTGTCTCCTCCCTTAAGAGATAATCTGGTTGGGTGGGTCCAAGACCTGGCAGGAACTATCCACAGAAATGCAGGACCACTCCAGGAAAGTGGGCTCGCCTTAAAACACGCTAAAGAGACAAATGGAATAAGTATCCTTTTAATGAGATACTGACTTGACTTCCCAGAATTCTCACTCCCAGCACAGTCCCTACTGGTAGTAATGGGGTTCAGCTGTGTCCACCTTTCTAACTCAGAAAGATGCTGTGGTGGTTTGAATGTAATTGGCCCCCATAAGCTCACAGGGAGTGGCACTACTGGGAGGTGTGGCCTTGTTGGAGGAAGTGTGCCACCGTGGGGCGGGCTCTGAGGTCTCCTATGCTCAAGCCACTCCCAATGTCAGAGACCATTCCTGTTGCCTGCAAAATGTCTGCCTATGCTCTGCCATGTCCCACCATAATGGACTGACCTCTGAACTACAAGCGAGCCACCCTAATTAAATGTTTTCCTTTTTAAGAGTTGCTGTGGTCTTGGTGTCTCTTCACAGCAATAGAAACCCTAAGTAAGACAGATGTAAACTTTTTTCTTTTTCTATCTTTCTTCCAGATGCTGGCCAGAACCTACATATGCTTTTTCTGACACTTTGGGTTTCCTAATTCTTTCTTTAACGAATTGCTCCTCCTCAACCATGGCGGCTGCCTGCCACCCTGCGGCTGACCTCCACACCAGCCAGCTTAACTTAAAAGGCATGGCTCCCTGCCCCCTTCTCTCCAGTATTCTCTCCGGCTGCTGAGATTTATAGCTTAACTCTAATAAAGTTGTCCCCCAGTTTCTGTTTGAGTTCACTCCTAATTTTTTTATTAATAAAACTAAGAACCCCAAAGGGAAACCCTGATTCCCCAAGTACCATCTGGTGACCACGAAGGGACTCCCCGAAACTCAGAGACAGAACAAGCACATCTTCAGTCACATCTACAGCTTCCCAACCCGGAGAACAAGGACATCCTGCATTTTCCCAAGCCTGAATGCTTCCCCTTCAGCTCGACCAAGGAGACCCCGTCCTCCCTCTGTATTTACTAATTTTCTTTGGCAATAGAACCCAGGGCATTCCACATGGCAGACAAGCAGTCTCACTGCCCACCTCACTGACTCCTTCCTTTCCTCTTTACTGTTAGTCTCTATAGGACTTACCATCACCAAACACACTCGTTTCCTTATTCTCCGCTTCTCTCTCTGCATGAGGCAGGGATCAGAACAGACTAGACACACCACAGGTCTGACATGATGGTAAGTCCCAGAATAGCCATACCTCACCCCGAGTCGCCCTGCCTTCTCTCCTGTTAAGCCCCCTCATTCTCCTGTAGTTAAGCATGGTCAGGAGAGGCCTGCTCCAGCATCACAAAGCTCTGGATAAAATTCTAAAACACACACTTACTAGCTGATTTGGACCACACTAACTCTTTGATCATAAATAGGACCCCTAAGCCTCGTAGGTGCTTCCCAACCTTAATGTCTCCCTGGCAGATCCCTGGCTTCCCCATGTTATAATGATCTGTTGCCTTGGCCTGTTCCCCTCTCCTTTGCTCTAAATGGCCTCCGATTTCTGCTGGAACAGACTACTGTTTGTATTCCCGGATCCCAGCTCAGTGCCTGACACTTGGTAGAGTCTTGAGAATGCCAGGGGAGAAAGGAAGAAAGGCAAGTAAGGAAGAAAAAAACTAGCAATGAGGTGATTACTAGGGCTGAAAGGGGCCCCTCAGTGCCTCAGAAGATAAAGAGCCTGGGCACAGGATGCCAGTGAAACCACCCTGCAGAAGAAGAAGTCTTAAAAAGGATGAGAAGAAAAAGCAACTTCGATTGAGCACCCAAGGCTGGGGTGACCGAGGCGTGGGATCACAGGTTCCTGAGGCAGGTCAGACTGCACGCCTCCAGGAACCACTGTCTAAGGCCTGGAGAAAGGACAGGCTGGGCCACGAGGTAGCCAGCCTTATCGCTTTTGAGCAACTTTGCCAGGCCAGGCTATCGTGGTTCAAAAAGAAAGGCACAGAAACACTGCACATCGATGTGAGCTGCAAGAGTCTTGACAGTACCGTGAGTTCGCTGGACTTACCTGCGCGTCCTGGAAGGGAAGGCACCCTGCAGCAGCCACGAGGAAGAGGGCACTGTGGACAGGCAGACACAACAGGCAACTTCAGCTTTCAACACCAAAGCACATCTCAGACGGGGGGGGGGGGGGGGTAGAAACGCACCACCCACTGGAACTTACAAGTGGCCAGCGACTCTGAAGCACCCGGCTGCCCTGACCATCATCTCACAGCGATGAGCTCCGCTGACAGCCGGGCAGTTCCTCCTCAGGAGCTCAGCTAGCCTGTTCCTGAAGCCCAGAATTCAGAGCACCTGAAAACCAGGGTTGGCTCACTCCAAAAATCTTCCTGCTCACCACCAATCCCCCAGACCGGAAAGAGGCAAACTGGGGGATCGGACCACAACCACGCCAACGACTGAATGAACGCAGCATGGAAAGAACACCGTGTTGTCCACCGCCACTCTGTCTAAGACCTCAATATCTCTAACAACAGAGCACAGCTGTCACGTGCTTCTTGATAAGATGCCCTCAGGACACAGCATCGAGTCCATGGTACCTCACTGTCTTAGGTGCTTTGAACTGAGTCATGAGGAAATAATACAATAAAACCAAACTCAGTCCACAAACAATAGGCCCGGACCTTCACAAACGTGGAGACCCAAAGGCCTTTGTCACCAAGCCCGGTGACCTCAGTTTAATTCCTGGTCCACACATGGTGGAAGGAGAGAACCAACCCCAGTAAGTTGTCCTTCGACCTCCACATATCACACACACGCTGTGGCACAAGTGTGTGCGCGCACACACACACACACACACACACACACACACACACACACACCCCACCCACAAAAAATAACTGTAGTTTTAAAAACGTTTAATGGGAAGGCAAATTAAAAAAGAAAATACAGAGAAAGGCTGAAGAACTGACCAAGATTAAAGGCTATGCAAGACACACACCGTCCTGGAGGGAAACATTTTCTCAGTAATGGGGCCTGGCCCTATAGTCTCATGCATGCTAGGCAAGGGCACCACTGCTGGGGGATGTCTTTCTGTATGCTGTGAATATATGCTGTTCCCATTGGTTAATAAATAAGCTGCTTTGGCCTATGGCAAGGCAGCTTAGAGGCAGGTGGGAAATCCAAGGAGAGAGACAGGAAAGAGAAAGGCGCAGTCTGGAGAGACTCCAGCCTGCCGCCCAAGGAACACATGCCAGCAGACCAGTAAGACACAGAACACGTGACAAAACATAGATTAATAGAAAGGGGTTAAATTAAGATATAAGAGCTAGCCAGCAAGAGGCTTGCCATAGGCCATACAGTTTGTAAATACCATTAAGCCTCTGAGTGATTATTTTATAAGCGGCTGTGGGATCGCAGGCTGGGTGGGACCAGAGAAAACTTCCAGCTACACACCACGTTGAGTTATACCAGCCCTGGTTTTATTCTTTATCATGAGAGAGGATCTCACAACCTTGCCAAGCTGACTTTGAACTTGCAATTCTCGTGCCTCAGCCTTCTGAGAAGCTGGCATTACAGGGTTTTCTGTGCTACCATACCTGGCTTTCAGGAGATTTTTACATATGGCATTATAAGGCATCTTATGCCAATATGTTATTAAGCATGGAATTCTATATTCTATATATAGATCACATGCATATAGACATGTCCAAACACACACACACACACCGTGTAATATATACACCCTGAGAGTCACAACCTCAGTACACTGGAAACAGTGATGCAATTCATCCCAATGGCCCTCCCTGCCATAACATGTGGCTGTGGACTGACTGTACCCAGACTTGCTGTTAGGGCCCTAGGCAGGAGGCGCTGAGCACCCCTCATGGCCAGGCCCTACCTTTGTGAGGGTCAGAACATAGGCCAGCCTGTGCCCAGAAGCCTCTGCACTCACTCAGTCCACCCTCCTCTGACAGCCATGGTGACTTTATTGTGTCCTAGAGGACAATGAAGGCAGAGAAGGATGAGCAGGGGTCACTATGAGGAGCTTCCTGGGCCGCACAGGTTGGTTTTAGTGAGGAGAAGAATATGGATGGATCAGGGGCTCCCTCGAGTGGAAGACCAGCTAGAATACACAATGCCTCCCCACACGGGATAAGCAGGAAATATTGCAAAAAGAGAGTAATTTAAAAAATAAGAAACAAAGTACAAATATATGACAGTTCATAATAAATACCTCCTTCAACAGTTTACCAGCTAAGTTAAACTCAAGTCAAATCTTACATCCTTGGGGTGTTTTCTTTTAACTTACCTACAGATCTTTGTGGGCGATGTTTTCTGTATGAAAGTGAAAAAAACATAATTAATTAGTCTTTCAAAACTCTTTAATTCTCTTGAACAAAAACATTTAGATTAAAAAGCAAATAAATTGCCAGGCAGTAGTGGCGCATGCCTTTAATCCCAGCACTCAGGAGGCAGAGCGAGGTGGATCTCTGTGAGTTCAAGGCCAGCCTGGCCTACAGAGCGAGATCCAGAGGCTGGAGAGATGGTTCAGCAGTTAAGAGCTCTGGCTGCTCTCCCAAAGGTCCCTAGTTCAATTCCCAGCACCCACATGGTGGCTTATAACTACCTATAACTGTAGTCCCATGGCATCCGATGCCCTTTTCTGGGGGGCATGCATGCAGACAAAACGTCCACCTACATGAAATACATAAATAAATCAGCCTTTTTCTGTTTACAGAGGGCTTGCCGCCATAGAGGTCCTGCTGCCTCCTGCTGCCTTCTGCCGCTTGGACCAAAGAATGACTTGGGCTGTGGCGTTTGCTTATGAACAACAAGATGATGTCGGTGCCAATTTTCAAATCTTACACATCCATCCAAGGACACAAAGAGAAGTCAATGTGATCTACATGGGAAAGGAAACTAACCTCTAGTTCAACTTCTAGCCTCTAAGTATGTATTCATTTATTTACTGATTTTTAAAAAAATATTTATTTACTATTTAAGTGTATGTGTGTCTGTGTGACTTTTCATGCACCATATACATGCAGATGCCCACAGAAGCCAGAAGAGGGCATCAGATCTCCTAGAACTGGAGCTACAAGGTGATTGTAAGACACTCAGTGTGGGTGCTGGGAACAGAACCCAGGTCCTCTGCAAAGGTAACAGGTGATCTAAACCTCTAAGCCATATCTCCAGTCCCTTATTTAATGATTGTGGGGACAGGATTGGTCTTGCTATGTTTCCCAGACTGTACTTGAACTCCTAAACTCAAGTGATCCTCCTGCTTCACCCTCCTGTGTAGCTGTAACTACAGGCATTCATCATTGTACATAGCTACACCTGTGTCTGTCTAAATATCCCTTTCATTCATCCAGCTCTGACTCTTAGTAATGTTATATATTTTCTGGTCTATAAAAAGTAAACAGAAGGAGTGACTCTTCTCCCACCCAGAGAGTCCCGCCTCTAGGACCCAGGCCCTGGGACACAGCCAGTCCCCTGGGAACCCCCACCCAACTCTGCCCCAGTTGCTGGCCAGCAGGGAAAATTCCTTCGGGAAGGCCCCTCCCCCACCAAACCCCCCCATTGGACCCTGCAATCTATAAGTTCCACACCCTACCCAAATACCCGTCTGCCTGTGAACCCAGTAACTTCCTGAGACACAGATACCAAACTGCCAGCTCTCATTGGATCAAGAGTAACTTCCTGAGACACAGACTCTGCCAGCTCTCATTGGACCAAGAGTGGCTTTCTGAGACACAGAATCTGTCAGCTCTGACTGGCCCAAGAGCCCTGATAAGACCAAGAGCAGATTCGTGAGTCACAGAATCAGCTTAGCCTGGATTGGACCAAGAGCAGCTCCCGGAAATACAGAATCTGCCAGTTCCAATTAGACCAAGAGCTAAGACTGGACCCAGAGGGGCCCCCTGAGACACAGACACAGCAAGCACAGATTGGACCAATAGCAGCTCGCTCAGACACAGGCACCTCTTGTACCTATTGGAGGAAGAGATGGGCAGATGCCAGTACAAAAACACATACAACAACATAAAGAGCAGTATGACATCACCAGAACCCAGCCCTTCTACAACAGCAAGACCTGAACACCACAATGTAGAAGCAGAAGAAAGCAAACTTAAAAATAACCTTGGGACCTGTCCCTAGTGCATGAGCTGGGTTTTTGGAGCCTGGTGCCTATGGTGAGATACTTTACGCAGCTTTGGTGCAGGGAGGAGGGGCTTGGACCTGCCTCAACTGAATGTACCAGGCTCTGCTGACTCCCCATGGGAGACCTTGCCTTGGAGGAGGTGGGAGTGGGGGTGGGTTGTGGGGGAAGGGTGGGGGACGGGAGGAGGGAGGACAGGGGAATCTGTGGTTGGTATGTAAAATGAATAGAAAATCTCTTAATTAAAACAAGAAAACAGAAATGGGAATAAGGGCCACTTTATCTCACCCTCAGAGTGAAGGAAAAAACAGCAGATTGCGAGAATATAATCTGGCATTTAAAATGCCTTGAAATAAAGAACTAACCTGACCTCTTCTCTTAGTCTTTTTCATCAGATCAAGTAAATTAACCCTTGGCACAGAAGAATTAAATCTTAGCAGAGTCACACCGACTTTTCTGTTTGATGGTGAAATGGGCAGGAAGAACGACAGCTTAATTCTGGATACGTCAGGATCGTTCTACTATCTGGACAAACTACAATTTCTCACCCCTATTCAGATACCGTGTTGCTTAGAAGTACAGGGCTGAAGCCAGGCACAGTGGCACACACCCGTCATCCCAGCCCTCCAGAGCCCAAGGCAGGAGAATAATGAGTTCAAGGCCAACGTTGGCTACAGAGTAAGTTCCAAGCTAGCCAGTTCCAGGGCAGTCTGAGAGCCTGTCTCAGAGAGAGGAGGGGGCAGAGAGAGAGACAGAGAGACAGAGAGAGACAGAGAGACAGAGAGAGCTGACAAAAGAACCATGTGGCCTGCTTTTCACGTGTTGAAAAATAATCAAGTTTTTGTTCTTTTAATAAGCAGTTTCTATCAAGTCCAGAGCTATGACTTGTCTCTTTGGGATCTTCTGAACATGGGAAACAAGGCAAGCATGGCTGTGCTGCCCCCTAGTGGGCACAGTGCCCGTGCTCATAAGACCTGCATCCTTGCCCCTGTTACTGTAAAATGTGCTGTCTTTCAAGCTGTATTGGAAGCTCAATATAGTGGAAACCTCACAAGTGTGGCTAAAAGCAAGCACAAGGGCAGAGGTTGTGGGCCTGGCTCCCTTCGCAATGAATAACATGTCTGCCCAGCAACCACTGCAGGGCTCACGACACAGAACAGTGCAGCTACCCAGTCCCTAAGAGTTCAGCCTCTCAGGGCAGTCTTTCTTAATTAAATTTATTTTTTTCATTTTTTCTATTCTGGGTTTTGTTTTGTTTGGCACAGGGTCTCATGTACCCCAGGCTGGCCTTGAACTCACTCACCTTCCAGTGCTGGGATTCAGGAGTGCACCACCACACCCAGCTATTTTATTTTCATTAGACATACTCTGTATCTCAGGCTGGCCTGGAACTCACTATGTAGCTCAAGCTGGTCTTGAACTCAAAATAATTCCCCTGCCTCAGCCTCCTTAGAACTGGGATTACAGGTATAAGCTACCAGGTCCAGATCTTTCTAAAATTTCAAACCCTTTCAGACGGACTAAAGAAGCTGAGAGACAGAGTGAGGACACGATACACAGCTCCGTTCCCCAGGGCTCTAGGACAATCAGGACCTTACTGTGTGGCATTCTCATTTCCGGACTTTGCTCCAGAAATAAGCCCTCCCAATAATATCTCGGGGTCTGGGGTTGCAAAAAGCAACTCCTCAGAAGTCATATTTCTGGCTGAGTGTGGCACAGGCCTGTAATCCCAGCCCTTGACTGAGACAGGAGGACTGCAAGGTCAAGGCCAGCCAGAACTACACAGTGAGAGAGAAACACTCGCATGACAACAATTATAATAAGGGCTAAAATCGCTCTGGATTAGCTGATTTCCTGCAAACACTGCTCAGTGTGTGCTGGGCTTTACCTGCATTGTCTGGTATAATGACGGGTCAACAGCCAAGACATGAAGGAAATCAGGGAAGAGGTTGTCCAAGGTCTTGGGGGTTTGGGCTCAGCATTCTGGTTCCACACCTGACCCTTTAATGCCACAGCCTGCCTGACAGTCCTTCAGTGACAGCCTCTCTGACCTTAAGCCACCTGAAGTGTCCTTTCTTCTCTTGTTCAATAGAAACCCCCACCCATCCCATGTAGCTCAACTCCAATCTAGCCCTGGAGAGGCCTCCCTGTGGTCACTGGTCCCCGCACCCAGCTGCAGCCCACGTATGATCGTACGGGCTCCACAGACCACATATTAACGTCAGCTCTTCCCTACTCAGCGGCGAGCTCCACAAGGGTCACGAGCGCACTCTCCTGGTCTCAGCGTAGGCCTGGCAGACTGTCTGCCATTCAGTATAAACCACACACACTGAAACAAACCGACAGTGGCAGCGTTCGAACACATACCGGCAGTGAGGCCAATCCCACAAGCCACCGTTACCTTAGAGTCAGACTGCGTGGGATGGGGGGAGGGCAGCAGAGAGAACATACAGAACTCACTGTGGGTGGTGCAACGCGACCTGCAGTCTCTACATCAAGTTAACTCTCATGATCTCGGAGTCAATTTTACTCTCTAGAATTTATAAATTTATACATAATGGTAATTTTGTATTGCTATACATAGAATTTATACATAATAGTAAAGTTTATATATAATGGTAAAGCCAAGTCTCATAACTTTTAACATTTATTTATTACATAGTGTTCTGCTTGCATGTGTGCCTACTCACCAGAAAAGGGCACCAGATCTCATTACAGATGGTTGTGAGCCACCATGTGGTTGCTGGGAATTGAACTCGGGACCTCTAGAAGAGCAGCCAGCAGCCAGTTCTCTTAACCTCTGAGCCATCCCCCAGCTTTTGACATTTATTATTAGTCGTGGGGGGTGGGGTGCGCATCAGCAGTCAGTTCTCTTCTCCACCGCGTGGGTTCCAGGAGTCAAACCTGGTTGTACAGCTTGGAGGCAAGCCCCTTACCCAGTGAGCCACCTCACTGGCCCTCACTGTGACATCTGAGCGTGTGTGAGGGAGGGAGCAACTAACTGCGTTCCTCATGAAAATACACCCCCAGGTTCTCAGCTGTGGGTCTGAGACGTGAGTTACATTAAGAACATATCCCACACCAAGGAGGTGGAATTTCAGGTTCCAGGCTAGCCTGGGCTATAGAGCAAGACCTTGTCTCAAGAGTACCAGATGTGCTGGTACAGACCTGGAGTCCCTGAACTGTGGAAACAGAAGCACAAGGCTCGAGAGTACAAGGCCTAGTGCTTAGGAGGCAGAGGCAGGAAGATCTCTGTGGTCCAAGGCCAGCACTGATCTACATAGTGAGTTCCAGACTAGCCGGGCTACAAAGTGAGGCCCTGATTTTAAAAAAAAAAAAAAAAAATCAACAAAAATGAACAAACAGAAACCTAGACATCTTCATCTCAGAGAAGATTTTAACGACAAGCTGCTAGAAAAACCACCTCTATGTGAGCCAACAGGGACTGGCCACACACACTTCACCCAACACGAACAGCAACAGCAGTTGGGTGCCTGAGACTTGTTCAACGAAAAGGCCATTGTGTCAGTACGTCTATATACGTGCAAAGAAAATGTCTGTAAAAACAGGTTTTTCCAGAGTTTTTTTCCTTTGCATTTTTCTAAAGCTACTTATATATCGTATTACATTCACTATGGAGAGAGGTTGTTTTGGATTTTCTTGAGACAGGGTCTCACATATCCCTATATAGCCAAGGATGACCTTGAACTTCTGATCCACTTGACAAGTGCCAGGATTACAGGCTCCTGCGACCATACCCAGGGCTTCACGAGCTAGGTAAGGACTCCACCAGCTGAGCTATGTCCCCGGCCAAAGGTGTTCTGGAATGACTAAATTCTCACCACTTGCTTCCCAATTTACTCCTCCAAGAACTGATGTTAGCCAGGTGCAGTTGCACACACCTAAGGGTCAGGAGTTTCAAGGTCGTCCTCAGTTATACAGTGAGTTAAAGGTCTGATAGCCTGGGCTACATGATACCCCGTCTCAAGGAGGAAGAAGGAAATGATCTGTTGGTTTGTGTGACTAATGAAATAGAGTTGAAGACTAAACATTTCGTGTTCACTAGTTACTATCACTAACCCTTCCAGCAGAAAGTCCGGTCCTAATTTGCAGTAAAGAAGCATCTCCTGGTGGACAAAAAACTCCAGGTTACTCTCTCACCTGACTTGATTCTTACCCCTGACCAACTAGGAGGCAGAACTGTGGAAGTGCTAGTCTTCATTTCTAAACTCACGGCTAAAAGTGTGGGTGGTGGAGTCAGCCCCCTAAATCTGAGCAGCTGAACTTGAACCTCAGAAGAGAAAGTGACTAACCAGAAGCCCTGGGGCTTGCTTCTGGGTTACAAAGATGTTCATCATGTGGTTCGCTCTAGGGGGAAGGGGAGAGTCAAAGGAAGCCAGCTAGGGATGCAGAGAAATAATGTTCTGTCACCAAACATAAGGAGAGAGAGAGAGAGAGGAGAGAGAGAGAGAGAGAAGGAGAGAAGAGAGAGAGAGAGGAGGGGAAGGGAGGGGGGAGGGAGGAGGGAGGGGAGGGGGAGGAGGGAGGAGGGAGGGAGGGAGGAGAGAGAGAAAGAGATTGGGAATTCCATTTTATAATTCTAGCACTCCAGAGGCTGAGGCAGGAGTATTTGCAGCCAGCTGTGTTACTTGGTTGAAACCTGTCTCAGACAACAAAAGGTCATATAAAGTTTCACCTTCTTCTACGTATTCAAAGAAAGTCACACCAAAGTCATCCGATTATAAGAGCCTCTAATTCTAGGTGGTGAGAATGGGGTGCTGGGGGGAGAGGGAGTGTGAGAACTGAGGTGATATGGAAATCACACGGTGATGTCAGAGAGGTCCCCTCTGAGCCCAAGGAGAAAGGCTGAAAATGAGAAGAGGCGGTCACCTCCTTCTACTCTGGGACAGCCTCAGAAGAACCGACGCAGGCCCTGCCTGGCTGTCCTGGGAGCCTGCCATTGAGTCCCATTCATTAGTCCTCAGCCAGCTACCCTGGGACAGAGACAAGGACCCATGAGTGGCCACAGCAGGGGAGTGAGAGGGGACAGGATGTGAGTGGAGGAAGCCGGGGTCCCGAGGTTTGAACTCAGATGATGATTCCCAGTGAGAGTCCGGTCTGGGGAAACAGCGGATGGCTTTGTAACTTCCGATGCTTTGGGCGCACCCAGAGGTTCTGCTGGGGCTCTGAGCCCAAAGAGAGCAAGGCTGCAGTAGACAGAAGGTGAAGGGGGCAGAGGTGTGGGCATAGGACAGAAGATCCTGAGACACTGCCCTGGCAAACCATGAAAAAGCAGATGAAGGATAAGAGGCCAGGTTGTGAGAGGAAAAGCCTGAGGCTCAAAGGAGAACCAGGTGGTGGTGTGTGGGGGGGGTTAGGGGTCATGAAGGTCAAGGGGTCCAAGAGAGATCCAGAAAAGCAAACAGATGACAAATAGCACACACACCAACAAAGAGTCAACTGGCAGTGGCCCTCCGACCTCAGGACTCCAGCCAGAGCAATGTCTGGGTAGGGTGAAGCAGGGCAGCTGAAAAGTGAGGGGACAAGAATCCTGGAAAATGCTGGGTCTCACTGTCACTAAGGCCCGGGGCCAGGAAGAGATGGGTAAGAAGGGCAGAGCTGGAGTGGGACAAAGGAGCTTGCCAAGCTTCTTGCTTGGGTTAGTTTTATGATGTCACTCTAGGGCTGGGTTAATGTACGCTGGTCTCCCTGGGCTGACTCCACTCGTGGATATGGGACTCGTCGTGAATAAATACTAAGTGTGTTCACAGGCGGGGAACAAGTTGGTAAAGTGAGCAGGCTGGTGACACTAGGTGGAGCAGGGAGACCGCAGAGCTTCCTCAGTGAGTAGGGGGGTGACAGGGAGAACTGGTGTGGCATGGACACCTCTCCTCTCTCAAGCACGTGCCTCAAGCAGCCAGCTAGCTTCTCTACAGTTCAGAAGTTCAAAATGTGATAGGAAACCAAATGAACAGATGTCAGAAGAAAAGAACTCCCGAAGAGGGACCAGATTAAAGTCACACTGTTGCTATAAATAATCACAGGGTACCCACTATGCACTGCCAAAGGAAGGAAGCATTTAACTTTGCCATGTGTCCTCCCTATGACCCACTGAGTGTCACTGGTGTCACCCTTTCACAGACAGAAGCCCCAAAAGTGAAGGACCTATTTCAGGGGTTCCTGTTAGAGCAGGCAAAAACTGGGGAGCTGAGAGGAAGCTAAAACTTTCAAACGTTAACACTTCAGCAAGCAATCTCCAACTGCCATTGTTTAGTTATAAAATGAACCAGGAGGCAGTGAGATGGCTCAGCAGCTAAAGGCACTTACCATGCAGGTCCTGACAAGCCGGGTTCCAATCCCCAGACCAACAGAAATGTGGAAGGACAGGGACCAAGTCTGTAAAGTTGTCCTCTGATCCTTCAAGTGTGCGGACCCCCCCCCCCCCAGACACACACACCAGAAAAAGGTTGAGGGGCTGTAGCTCATGGTAGCGTGCTTGGATAGCATGCTTGGATAGCATGCACGAAGCCTGGATTCAATCCCCAGTACCACAAACATGGGATACGGTGGAACACATGTATAACCCTTAGCTACATAGCAAGTTACAGCCTAGCCTGAGGTACATGAGTCTCACAGGAAGGGCATCTAGGGTCCTTGACTGACCACAGAGCCAAAGTGTAAAGTGATTACAAATACCCTTAGCTGTATCTCCATGACCCAAAGCTAACAAAGCCAAACTCACAGTGACAAAGAGTTAGCCATCTCCTAGCTCAAATACCTGTCTTGAGTCTGGAGCTGCAGGGGCAATCTTCAGACTGCAGAGTGAAACCACCAGTAATGGACTTGATTGGCCCTGAGGAGGTAAAATGTGATTTCTGTGCCCAAGGCTCACGTCATGGGGCAGCATGGAACTCCCATTCCCTTGCCAGTAAAAGCCTCAATGGGCAAAGGCTCAGCGGGACGGCCTCCTCATCCTTCTCCCCGCGTCCTCCCACACTGCCTCTGGTGTAGCTCCCCTAACCGTTTCTCTCTTCATTACCGCTTGCTTCTTCTGGTCCTTGAGTCTCTGTCTGGGAAGATGCTCAAAA